>NW_028318044.1:2412500-2678350 GCF_062004578.1 Staurois parvus | reverse complement strand
CCTGCAGGCAAGACGGTGGGGGCAGCAGGGAGCTCAGATGAGCTTGTAGGGGAAGCTGCTATTTTATGACACTTAGCCAAACAAAGCTGGTGCCACTGGTGCCTGCAGTCACAGACGCCGTCTCCTCCGATACATGATGAGGGCACAGTGGTGCATAGGAGCTACCTAAATGCCCAGGGTCCTGGGTTCTCATCCTTGTGACATATCCTGGAACCTAAAGTGGCTAGTCATAAGCCTGCTCCCCCTCCACACATTCTATGAGCCTGAACGCAGAGTCCCCAGGTCCTGTCCCTACCAGTAGTGGCACCCGGAATTGCCAGGACAGTTTGGGAAAAAGCCAATTCTAGAAACCAGCCTTCGCCACTCTGCTGAGATGGCCAAATGCTAGGCCATTCCGACCAGTAAAGCTCCAAGACTTCCGGTTAGCGTCCGCTCTCGGCACACCTGTATTGGCTTATTATGGTGGGCTACCTCAATGTCCACGGTAGGTTGGGACTAGTAAACGTTGGCACTATCAGGAAGTGCAGAATCTTTGTTTATTGGAATGGCCTGCATCGCGGCTGTAATGATGGGGTTTTGAAGGCTGCTGAAGGCATAGCAGTGTATTTTATACTAGAGAGCCTTTTAAACTTGTTCCTGCCAGCGTTACACCTATACGTGGTGTTATGGAGGTGTGCCTGCTTCTGTGGTGCTGCATATACACTATATTGCCAAAATTATCGGGACGCCTGCCTTTACACACACATATGAACTTTCAGTTCATGTCTTTCATCCCAGTCTTAGTTCATAGGGTTCAATATTGAGTTGGCCCCGCCCTTTGCAGCTATAACAGCTTCAACTCTTCTGGGAAGGCCGTCCACAAGGTTTATAGTACATACAAAGTGAACAACTTCACAGTCTCATGCACTCAGAAGTAACACCAACAGCTTGCAGTAGGCTAGATGTTAATCTTGTATCTGCCAGAAAATGCCTCATCTCGCTGCCCTCTCAAGACTGGGAAGAGGAAAAGAGGGCGTACCAGCCCAGTGCATTATCCTCAAGGCTTCACTTTATTAATAAAAAAAACCCTGTCCCCAAGGTTTAGGAGGGTGTCTATTGGAAGGTTGGACCATTCTTCCAGAAACATATTTGTCAGGTCAGGCACTGATGTCGGACGAGAAGGCTTGGCTCACAGTCTCCGCTCTAATTCATCCCAAAGGTGTTCTATGGGGTTGAGGTCAGGACTCTGTGCAGGCCAGTCAAGTTCCTCCACCCCAAACTCGCTCATTTATGTCTTTATGGACCTTGCTTTGTGCAGTGGTGTGCAGTTATGTTGGAACAGGAAGGGGCCATCCCCAAACTCTTCCCACAAAGTTGGGAGCATGAAATTGTCCAAAATGTCTTGGTATGCTGACGCCTTAAAAGTTCCCTTCACTGGAACTAGGGGGCCAAGCCCAACCCCTGAAAAACAGCCCCAGACCATAATCCCCCCTCCACCAAACTTTACACTTGGCACAATGCAGTCAGGCAAGTACCGTTCTCCTGGCAACCGCCAAATCCAGACACGTCCATCGGATTGCCAGGCAGAGAAGCGTGATTCGTCACTCCAGAGAACACGTCTCCACTGCACTAGTGTCCAGTGGCGGCGTGCTTTACACCACAGCATCCGCCGCTTTGCATTGCACTTGGTGATGTAAGGCTTGGATGCAGCTACTCAACCATGGAAACCCATTCCATGAAGCTCTCTAGGCACTGTTGTACTAATCTGAAGGCCGCACGAAGTTTGGAGGTCTTTAGCTATCGACTCTGCAGACAGTTTCTGACTTCTGCGTACTGTGCACTTCAGCATGCACTGACCCCGCTCTGTCATTTTACGTAGCCTACCAATTCATGGCTGAGTTGCAGTTGTTGCCACTTTGTTCTAATACATCTAAAAGTTGAGCGTGGAATATTTAGTAGCCAGGAAATGTCACGGATGGACTTATTGCACAGGTGACAACCTATCACAGGACCACGCTTGGAGTCACTGAGCTCCTGAGAGCGACCCATTCTTTCACCAATGTCTGTAGAAGCAGTCTGCATGCCTAGGGGCTTGATTTTATACACCTGTGGCCATGGAGGTGATTCAACACCTGAATCCAATGATTTGGAGGGCTGGCCCAATACTTTTGGCAATATAGTGTGTGTGTTTCTGTGTTTGCGTTGGAAGCACACTCCATAGCATATTCCCAGCATTAAGATGAAGTGGTCACCGACAACCCAAGTCGCAAACTATTGGAAGGTGAGAGGACTGGATCCCAATCACACAATCATTATTATAGCCTATCAAGTTGATCATTCTCCACAAAATCTCCCCCTGTACTTTTCCCCCTCTAAACAGAGAAAGAGATAAATATAATGCATCCATTTATCAGGAATCAGCCAAAATTCACTGTGTATTATTATACAGGATTTATATATTATTATACAGGATTTATATATTATTATTATACAGGATTTATATATTATTATTATACAGGATTTATATATTATTATTATACAGGATTTATATATTATTATTATACAGGATTTATATCGCGCCAACAGTTTGCTCAGCGCTTTACAATATAACGGGAGACAATACAGCAACAATACAGTTCAATACAAGAGGGATAGGAGGGCCTGATCCTGGGAGCTTACAATCTAGGAGTATGGCCAGTTTTACTGTCTGCGCCTGCACAGTGAGTGCGCTCACAGCACAAAAACCTCGCCCCCCAGGGGACGAACATATGGGCGTTATGATCCACCCTCCCTGTTGTTGCACATGTGCGTTACATGGTCAGCAAGAGCCTAAACTTGAGACATCAACTATACCTGCCGCTGCAGCTTCGCTTCTCTTTGTTTGAAGATTTCCACCTCCAGTTATCTCAAACGTTGTGCCATAATGTTTGCCGATAGCGTTATCCAAATATATCCATTGTTTTTCAAATATTATTTTCCTGCAAAAAATAAAATAAACATTACGTGGAAATTGCCTTTGAAGGCTCCCTACCTGATCCTCCACTCTTGCAGCAGATGGTGCTCCCCTATGCTCCAGCAGTGGGCTGTTCTTTGCCATCCTCACATCCAAAGCAAGACTCTACACCTTGCATTGGACTTGGTAATGTCAAAGGGCCTGCAACTGCTATAGTGTGGGGGAGAAGAGCCTGCGGGGACTGATCAAATGGATAACAGAATGGAACACAGTATAGAAAAGAAATAGGAATTTTGGACTGGATACAGTGTGGACAGAGAACTGGAATGGGTTGCCCAATTTCATGGGCCCCAAGGGGCACTTGCTCTTTCTGAAGCTCTAGAAGTTATGCCCTAGATTGCCATTTTACGTTGAGATTTAGAAGAAATCAAACCATAAACATAACGGCATAAAACAAAACCCATGTTAATAAAGTGCATAGATAAGAAAGTAAATGTCATCTACTATACTACTCTTCTCTGCAGAAGCTGTAAGTGAAAACAACTGCAAGGAGTACTTAGATCAGTGGTTCTCAACCTGTGGGTCGCAACCCCTTTGGGGGTTGAACGACCCTTTGACAGAGGTCCCCTAAGACCATCAGAAAACACATATTTCTGATGTGTAAAGAGCAGCTACTGTGTAGAAAGCAGCTGCTGTGTTGAAAGCAGCTACTCTGTAAAAAGCAGCTACTGTGTTGAAAGCAGCAGTATTGGAGGTAAAACGACACTCATGAATTATAATTACTGGGTAAATAATTTTATGGTTGGGGGTCACCACAACATGAGGAACTGTATTAAAGGGTCACGGCATTAGGAAGGTTAAGAACCACTCACTTAGGCCCTTTGCACACGGAGGCGTCTTCAACTGGGCACCAACACCGTAACATCCAATGACGATCTAGGGCTAAGATGCACAGCGTCATTTATTGGTATGGTGATGACAGCCAGGTCACCTGCACCTTGGCAATGCATGACTTATCTAGGGCAGGTGGCATTTAGGGCCATGAATCACAGCATCATTTGCTGCAATACTGGCCGGCTTGCCTGCACTATGCCAATGCATGACTTTGATCCGGGCCAGGCGGCATTTAGAGTCAGGACGAACACTGTCATTTGTTGCTATGTTGGCAACAGCCAGCTTGCCTGCACCATGGCAAATGCATGACTCTGATCTAGGGCAGGCGGCATTTATGGCCAGGATGCACAGCGTCATTTGTCGCTATGATGGTGACAGCCAAGTTGCCTACACCATGGCAATTCATGACTCTGATCCAGGGCAGCTGATATTTAGGACCAATGGGCACAAGGTCATTGCTGCTAGGGTAGCGATGGCCAGCTTGCCTGCACCGTGGCAAATGCATGACTCTGATCCAGGGCAGGCGGCATTTATGGCCAGGATGCACAGCGTCATTTGTCGCTATGATGGTGACAGCCAGGTTGCCTACACCATGGCAATTCATGACTCTGATCCAGGGCAGCTGATATTTAGGGCCAATTGGCACAAGGTCATTGCTGCTAGGGTAGCGATGGCCAGCTTGCCTGCACCGTGGCAAATGCAAGACTCTGATCCAGGGTAGACGGCATTTATGGCCAGGATGCACAGCGTCATTTGTCGCTATGATGGTGACAGCCAGGTTGCCTACACCATGGCAATGCATGACTCTGACCCAGGGCAGCTGATATTTAGGACCAATGGGCACAAGGTCATTGCTGCTAGGGTAGCGATGGCCAGCTTGCCTGCACCATTGCAATGTATGACTGATCCAGGGTAGGTGGCATTTAGGGCTGGGACGCACACTGTAATTTGTTGCTATGGCGATGACAGCAAGCTTACCAACACCATGGCAATGTAGGATTCTAATCAAGGGCAAGTGGCACTTATGGCCAGAATGCACAGGGTCATTTGTCGCTATGGTGGTGACAGCAAGCTCGCCTGCACCAATGCAATGCATGAGTCTGATCCAGGGCAGGCAGCAATTAGGTCCAGGAGGCACAACATTATTTGTTGCTATGCTGACGATGGCCACCTTGCCTACACCATAGCAATGCATGACTCTGATCCAGGACAGCTAAGATTTAGGACCAGTGGGCACAAGGTCATTTGTTGCTAGGGTGGCGATGGCCAGCTCACCTGCATCATGGCAATGCATGACTCTGATCCAGGACAAGCGGCATTTAGGGCAGAAGTCTGCCTCCTCCACACCTGATGCCCCCTGCCACTCAGCTGGAGCCAAAAGAAAGTGCTATGATTTGGAGGGGGGCGCAAATATAAATGGGGGCTTCTGATAAGAATTTGAGTTCATAAAGGTGGTTTTTCCACTGAGAAGTAACTTTTAAGTTTTTTTTATATATTTTAGACTTGGGTGCCTCAAGATTTTGCATACTCTTAAAGGATGCTGCAACTGCAAAAAGGTTGAGTAATTTTGTATTAGAAAATTGAACAAATTCTGCTGGTCTACAAACAGCTTTTAAAAAAAAGTACATACCCATGATGAAATGGTTGTTGGTAGTGGTGCATCAAAATAAAGATTTTGGACATAAACAAAAAATTCAGGGTGCATGTGGCCGAAAACCGAAACAGACAGTTTAAAAAAACTTTTTAAATTAATATCGTAAATTTAAATGAATAGGAGTTTATTTTCAGCACCTTCTTGGCCAGTTTTTGAAGTGATTTTGTGTAAAAAAACAAAACAAAAACTCAAGAAAAATGCATCCCTTTAAAGTGTTACTAAACCCCCAACAGTACAATCAGTCTGTAGATGCAGTAAAGCATGCTTGTTATACTCACTGTGGAACCAAAGGGGTTAATCCTCTGCATTGTGTAAATAGGCTGTTAGATCCTGTCTTCTCTGCCCCTCTTGTTGTAATGACCACCTGATACAGACTGAATCCATAGTCACACACACATGCTCAATTTGGTGTGTATTTATAGAGAGGTTTTTTTTTTCTTGGGAGAGTGCATGTGATCAGCAAAAGGCCAATCAGCACTGTCCAGACAGAAGGTCAAGGGTTTCACATCCTCCTAGAGCAGAAAGAAACAGTGAAGGAAATAAGTATTTGCTCCCCTGCTGATTTTGAATGTTTGCCCACTCACAAACAAAATGATCAGTCTAACAACCCAATGGTAGGTGTATTGTGATGATCAGTCTAAAAATCGAATGGTAGGTGTATTGTATTACTGAGAAACAGAATAGCAACAAAAAATTCAAAAGAAATGCATGTCTAACAAATGATGACTGATCTGCATGTTCATGAGGGAAATAAGTATTTGATCCCCTTCACAAAACATGACTAGTATTTGGTGGCAAATCCCTTGTTGGCAATTACTAAGGTCAGACGTTTCCTGTAGTTGGCCACCAGGCCCGCACACATCTCAGGAGGGATTTTGGCCCACTCCTCTTGGCAGATCCTCTTCAAGTCATTAAGGTTTGGTGGCTGATGTTTGGCAACTCGAACTTTCAGCTCCCACCACAGATTTTCAATCGGATTAAGGTCTGGAGACTGGCTAGGCCACTCTAGGACCTTAATGTGCTTCTTCTTATGCTACTCCTTTGTTGCCTTGGCCATGTGTTTTGGGTCATTTTCATGCTGGAACACCCATCCAGACCCATTTTCAATGCCCTGGCTGAGGGAAGAAGGTTCTCACCCAAGATTTGATGGTACATTGCCCCGTCTATCGTCCCTTTGATGCAGTGCAGTTGTCCTGTCCCCTTAGCAGAAAAACACCCCCAAAGCAGAATGTTTCCACCACCATGTTTGACAGTTGGGATGGTGTTCTTGGGGTCATAGGCAGCATTTCTCCTCCTCCAAACACGGCGAGTTGAGTTGATGCCAAAGAGCTCAATTTTGGTCTCATCTGACCACAACACTTTCCACCAGTCCTTCTCTGCATCATTCAGATGTTCAGTGGCAAACTTCAGACGGGCCTGGACATGTGCTTTCTTGAGCAGAGGGACCTTGCGGGCACTGCAGGATTTCAGTCCTTGTTGGCGTAGTGTGTTACCAATTGTTTTCTTGGTGACTGTGGTCCCAGCTGCCTGGAGATCATTGACAAGATCCTCACGTGTAGTTCTGGGATGATTCCTCACTGTTCTCATGATCATTGACACTCCACGAGATGAGATCTTGCATGGTGCACCAGACCTACGGAGACTGACACTTGTTTTGTGTTTCTTCCATTTGCGAATGATTGCACCAACTGTTGTCACCTTCTCCCCAAGCTGCTTGGCGATAGTTTGGTAGCCCAGTCCAGCCTTGTGTAGGTCTACAATCTTGTCCCTGACATCCTTGGATAGCTCTTTGGTCTTTGCCATGGTGGAGAGTTTGGAATCTGTTTGATTGCTCCTGTGGACAGGTGTCTTTTATACAGGTAACAAAATGAGATTAGCAGCACTCCCTTTAAGAGATTGCTTCTAATCTCAGCTTGTTACCTGTATGAAAGGCACCTGGTAGCCAGAAATCCTGCTGAATGATAGGGAATCAAATACTTATTTCCCTCATGAACATGCAGATCAGTCATCATTTGTTAGATATGCATTTCTTTTGAATTTTGTTATTCTGTCTCTGTGTTACAATACACCGAACATTCGTTTTTTAGACCGATCATTTCTTTGTGAGAAGGCAAACATTCAAAATCAGCAGGGGATCAAATACTTATTTCCTTCACTGTATTTCCTATCAGCAAAATGCCGATAACACCATTTTCGACTGATACAACAGCAGGCGATATTTCGGTGAATCCCTAGCTGTAGATGTTTTTTCATGGTGCCCTTTTTATTAACCTCCTTGGCGGTATTCCCGAGTGTAGCTCGGGGTAAAATGTCAGTGCCAAAAGCGGTAACCCCGAGCTACACTCGGGCTTACCATGCGGCGCTGCATAGGGAGTCCCAGCAGAGCTTACCTTGTCGTTCGCTCCCGCGATGTGTCCCCTGCAGCATCCCCGGCCATCTCCTCCGGCCGATGCCGGCATCAGGCTTCTGTGTTCTGGTCCCTGTGATGTCGGGACGTACGGGTGCCGCCGCTGGCGGCGGGAAATTTGGGAAAAAAATGAAATTTTTAAAAATTTTCAAACACATTTTACATAGCAAAACATTGCTGTTTCAACCCATTTCACATACATATTGTCCCGAGTGCTTTGTCCGGCGCCCTGCCTGCATGTTGTCTGTTCTTTCTGCCTGGAAACTGAGAAACATCCATGGCGTCCAAAAAGTGTCCCTTTAGGTCAAAAGCGGTTTTAGACCGGCTAGAGAACAGCGATAGTAAATCAGAACCACTTGCAGAATTGAGTGATAATGATTCGTGGGGGAAATTCCTCATCAGACACTGAAAACGATTCTGCGACTTTGCTCAGCGATGTGCGAACTTGGCGCTATATTTCAAATTTCAGTGTTTTTGGTTTTATTATATTATTGAATTAAATGTATTATTATTATATTATTTATGATTATTAAATTATAATTTATGATTTCGTGTTTCAAATTTTATCATCCCCGGGATGTTTACTAGACTCTTGTTCGGACAGATTTCAGAGAGTTATTCCTAAATATTACAGGCCTACAATAAAAAAACTACATATTTCCATGCAAAAAAAGGTATCGCTTTCAGCACCAAAAATCTGAAATAATCATACCGCCGAGGAGGTTAAATACTTTTGAATAGGTGAAATGGTTTGTAGGTAAGGTACTAGCCATACGCTAGCCTTCCCGGGCAGCAAAGTGAACCTTTTCTCCAGGCTAGTCAGCATCCCAGGAAACAGAGAATGACAACTCCGGATTGTCACAGACGCATTCTGCCATAGTCCAGATTCCTTTTAATAGAACAAGGCAGAAAAATCACAGCCTCCCCTTCAGGCGCTATAACTGGAATGTGACCCAATAACGCGGCACAGATCGGTTTTTACTCTAATAAATGGAGACGTAGGTCGTTATCAAGCAGATGTCATGTGGAGGAGGCTCACAGAAAATGCGGCTCTCATGGCAGATTCGGCAATGACATCATCCATTTAAAATTGGTTTTTGCCTTCAGGCGACAGCTCTGCAGATATAAACTTGGAAAGATGAAGATCAGTGCAATGCCTGGCTTCTCTACTTAATTAGCCATTAATATGCCTACCTGGAAACCCCAACCAGTCTGTGCCACACATAAAAAAAAAAGGGAGATTAAAGAGGAACTAAAATTTCGCTATCAATGTCTATTTTTAATTCTGCTGGCATTAGTAAATACAGAGGAAGGTATATTTTAATTACCATTTTTAAGCTTTTTCTTTATATTTTACACCCCTTGAGGGTTAGGGACTGATGTGAATGTACAATATATATGTAAAGCGCTGCGTAAATTGACGGCGCTATACAAGTACCCGAAATAAATATTTCTTTAGTTACTGCCTGGTTTCTGACCTAGACCAAATGATGTCATACATCCCAAGAATCTTCAAGAAGGGGTTTTCTCAATTAAGTACCTGCCTGCATACCTGAGCTAAGGGCAGATGGATTCCAGGAAGTAAAAGCTACATGAATTATCTGCCCTTACTCAAGATGGCCACAGCCATAAATGCTAGGGAAAGGGGGAGGGGGTGTTTCAAAGTGATCACTAAGCAAAATAAATCTTGGAGACATGGAAGGATGGGGGAGTTTGCTTTGAATATTAAAAATGAATGCAATAGTACACGGCTCAAAAAAATGAAAGAAACACTTTATAATCAGAGTCTAGCATCATGTCAATGAAACTCCTGGGATATTGATCTGGTCAGTGAAGTAGCAGAGGGGGTTGTTCATCAGTTTCAGCTGCTTTGGTGTTAATGAAATTAACAACAGGTGCACTAGATGGGCAACAATGAGACGACCCCCAAAACAGGAGAGGTTTTACAGGTGGAGGCCACTGACATTTTTTTTTCCCCTACTCATCTTTTCTGACTGTTGTTCAGTAGTTTTGCGTTTGGCTAGGGTCAGTGTCACTACTGTAACATGAGGCTATACCTGGACCCTACAGAGGTTGCACAGGCAGCCCCATTCCTCCAGGATGGCACATCAATACGTGATACTGCCAGAAGGTTTGCTGTGTCTCCCAGCACAGTCTCAAGAGCATGGAGGAGATTCCAGGAGAGCTGGACAGGGCCATAGAAGGTGCTTAGCCCATCAGCAGGACCGGTATCTGCTTCTTTGTGCAAGGAGGAACAGGATGAGCACTGCCAGAGCCCTACAAAATGACCTCCAGCAGGCCACTGGTGGGAATGTCTCTGACGAAACAATCAAACAGACTTCAAGAGGGTGGCCTGAGGGCCCGACATCCTCTAGTGGCCCCTGTGCTTACTGCCCGGCACCATAGAGCTCGATTGGCATTTGCCATTGAACACTAGAATAGGCAGGTCCACCACTGGCGCCCTGTGATATTCACTGATGAGAGCAGGTTCACCCTGAGCACATGTGACAGACATGAAAGGGTCTGGAGAAGCCGTGGAGAACGTTCTTCTGCCTGTAACATGGTTCAGCATGACTGTTTTGGTGGTGGGTCAGTGATGGTCTGGGGAGGCATATCCATGGAGGGGCGCACAGACCTCTACAGCCCTGACTGCCATTAGGTATCGGGATGAAATTCTTGGACCCATTGTCAGATCCTACACTGGTGCAGTGGGTTCTGGGTTCCTCCTAGTGCACAACAATGCCCGGCCTCATGTGGCGAGAGTATGCAGGCAGTTCCTGGAGGATGAAGGAATTGATACCATTGAATGGCCCCCACGCTCGCCTGACCTAAATCCAATAGAACACTTCTGGGATGTCATGTTTTAGTCCATCCGATGCCGCCAGGTTGCACCTCAAACTGTCCAGGAGCTCAGTGATGCCCTGGGCCAGACCTGGAAAGAAATACCCCAGGACACCATCTGTCGTCTCATTAGGAACCTCCCCCGACGTTGTCAGGCATGCATACAAGCACATGGGGGCCATACAAACTACTGAGGACCATTCTGAGTTGCTGCAAAGACATTTCAGCACAATGGACTCGCCTGCTGCATCAGTTTCTCACTTTGATGTTCGGGGTGTCTTTGAATTCAGTCCTCTGTAGGTCGATCATTTCCATCAAACGATGGGGCGTCCTTACGTTCCTAACACATTACCCCGTCCACATCAGTATAGAGATCCAGCAGGAGATTTTTCCCCATTGAGATTTGATGGGTTTTCAAAGTTTTCCTTTAATTGTTTTGAGCCGTGTATTTTTTTGGTTAGCGGTTCTCAGAAGCAGTGTAGTTCCACTTTAAAAGGATTGGGGTGTGCTTAGTGCATTTGGGTGAATGGTGGGGTGTCCTCGTCCTACATTGTGCTGTACATGGCATACACCAGACTGACTCCTTCTGTATAAATGCATTACCTAAAGGGGAACTTCTGTCCTTTTAAATAAATAAAGCCAGTAGCTGCAAATTATGTTATGACATAAAAAAAAAATAGATCAGGTACTTATCAGTGCTAGAATCTAGTGCTGTATTCCTGCAGTCTGTTCTTCTCACCAAAATGAGTCTCCAGTGACTCCATCTTGGATTTGGGAACCAGCTATGACTTCTTCAGGAACACAGAAGGCTCCCCACTGAGCCTGCGTCAGATCATGCAGCAATGTGGCACTAGTCGTGCAATCTTCTGGGATATCTGCAGTGCCCCAGGAGGCTGCAGGTGTGGTGCATGGTCAGGCCCAAGCGGTTGCCATTCTCACCTAGATAAGACTTGAGGAAGTGGTACCTTATCTAGCCATGGCCATCTTGAGTAAGGGCAGATGATTCATGTAGCATTTACTTCCTGAAATCCATCTGCCCTTAGCTCAGGCATGTAGGCCGGAAGGTGTTCTTAGCTGAGAAAACCCCTCCTCCAGAAAAAAAAAAAACAAAAATGCCCATGAAGACTCCTGGGAAGCAGAACATCATTTTGGCCTAAGCCAGAAACCAGGAAAACACTGAAGAAATGTAGAAAAAAAACAAAAACACTAAAATAAAACACTAAAACACACACAACAAATGGTCCTATCGCTTTCAACCACTTGCTTCCGAAGCCTATTCCGACACTTCTCTCCTACATGTACAATTTCTCTTTTTTTTTTTGCTAGAAAATTACTTAGAACCCCCAAACATATATTTTTTTTACTGCAAAATGAAATGGAAAACAAGAAGCGCACCAGCCTTGCGCTGAGGAAGAAGGGATCCCCTTCGAAACGCGTCAGCTGTACTGAACACCCATTTCCCTGATGGGACTCATGTTATCTTCAAGTCCCTGAGAGGACTTACATGCCTGATTTTATTCGCTGTTTGTGAGTATGTTTTTTTACAAGCAATAAATTTTGGTTATTGAGGTAATGCGCAAGGCTGGTGCGCTTCTTGTTTTCCATTTCATTTTGCAGTGCTGATTGGGCTTCCCCAGCCTTGGTTTGGAGCTGCACAGCCCTTTATGCAGTGGTGGTCGTTCTCCCCAGGCCCGGTTCCATCTTGTGCCACCTGTCTGAGTCCTGGAGCGCAGGAGAATTCTTTTTCGATTTTCCGTGATATATTTTTTTTAAGCAGCGGCCCTCGGGAATAAAATGATGGCTGTTGCAATTATTTATGTCACACAGTATTTGCGTAGCGTTTTCTTAAATGCAATTTCTTTGCAAAAAAATACACATTAATGAATTTAAGTGAACACAAACACAATATAATTCTATTTTTTCCCCATAAAATATAAAAGGTGATGTTACACGGAGTAAAGAGACACCAAACATGCCACGCTTTACAACTGCGCACGGAATGGCGACAAACTACGGTACTTTAAATTATCCATAGGCGATGCTTTAAAGGCCTTTACAGGTTACTAGCTTAGATTTACACAGGAGGTCCCTGCTAGAATTATTGCTCTCGCTCTGATGTTCGCGGTGATACCTCACACGTGTGCTGCGATCACAGTTTACATATGCGTGTGGAACTGAACCGTGCGTACGCCAATGCGGGTTAGTGCTGGGGGATGGGGCACTTTAATTTTTTTTTTCATATTTAATTTTTACACTGTTTTTTTAACCACTCACCTACAGGGCACTTATACCCCCTTCCTGCCCAGGCCAATTTCCAGCTTTCAGCGCTGTCACACTTTGAATGACTATTGCACGGTCATGCAACACTGTACCCATATGAAATTTTTATCATTTTTTTGAGACAGATAGAGCTTTCTTTTGGTGGTATTTAATCACCTCTGGGTTTTTTTTTTTTGCTAAACAAACCAAAAACAACTGCAAATTTTGAAGAAAAAAAAAAAGTTTTTTTAGTTTTTGTTTTAAAATTTTGTAAATAAGTGATTTTTCTCCTTCACTGATGTACGCTAATGAGGCTGCAGTGATGGGCACTGATAGGTGGCAATGTAGAAAAAAAACACTGGTAGGTGGCACTGATGGGCATTGACAAGCATCACTGATGGGCACTGAAAGGAAGCACTCACATATGGCACTGATAGGTGGCACTGACAGGCATCACTGACGGGCATTAATAGGCGGCACTGACTGGCAGCACTGATAGTTGGCACTGACTGCAGCACTGATAGGTGGCACTGACTGGCAGCTGGCATTGATGGACACTGACAGGTGGCACTGCTGGGGCTACACTGATCATCAGGGCACACTGATTATCAGTGCCCTGATGATCAGTGTAGATGTCCCCACCGAGGAATGCCGATTACCGGCTCTCCTCTCTTCTGTCAGCGTGACAGCTCGTGAGGAGAGAAATGCTGATAACCGGCATTTCCCGATTTACATGTGATCAGCTGTGATTGGACACAGCTGATCACATGACCGAGCCGAAATCTTCGGCTCTTTCCTTTGATCGGTGATCCGCTATGTCCGAGGCACACAGCGCACCGCCGATCGCCACACATGCGCAGTTAGAATGGGAAGATGTCATATGACGTCCTCCCAGAACGAGAGAACCGCCTTGCGCCCGTCATTTTCTTATATGGCGGGCGGGAGGTGGTTAAAAAGAGAAAAAAAAAAAATGTGATCACTTTTATTGCGTTCACAAGGAATGTAAACATCACTTGTGACAGCAAGAGCAGTGACAGGTACTCTTTAGGGAGAGATCTGGGGTCTCTCTGCGCTCCAATGCAGCTGATCAGACACAGATCGGTCTGACTGGCTGCTTCACTGGCCCGCAACTTGCTGCCATCCTCCTAGCTGGAGGTCTCCCTTTACTGTACTAGATTTTGCACTCTCCAGTTTTAGTAAATCTCCCCCTCTCTATACTGGTGAGCATCATAACAGAATGAACGTAAAATCCAAATGTTGGGTTGTCACCAGAACAGGAATAGAGGAGCAATCCTCCAAAAGGAGACACTAGTTCAGGTATTCCCTCACTTTGCAGGGATTTCTGTTCACTTCCTGTTTTGGCTAAAGGACAGGAAGTGAAGGGAAATTTCCCCAATGGGACACAGATGGCCTTTATTTCACCTTCTTCCTTCCATGGCAGTAGCAGAAAAAGTGGGCAATACCACCCATCTGCTGCACGTGTCCATGATAGTCTGAGGTTGTGTGCTGAGAGCATGACAGCTCTCGGTCGTGGCTTCTGATTGGGAACCTGCTTGATCATGTGATCACTCTAAGTGCCAGTCAGGTGATCTGGAAGTTGCTCCACCTTTTGGCATTAAAACTATAACTACAGGCAAAACTTTTCACTCGTTTTGGAAAGAGTGGAGAGGGAATAGAACCCCTGTCAGGTTTTATTGCTGTCTGTGTCCTTGTTAAGGAGACTCATCCTCTCTATTTGTTCTGTTTACTGTTGTCACTGAAAGAAAATCATCAATTTGGGGTTGTCACAAGAACAGTAATAGAGGCAAAATCTTCTAATGGAGACTAGTTCTGGTGACCTGGGGGGCCTCAAGGGATTCCCTTAATTTGCAGGGATTTCTTCTCACTTCCTGTGACTATGGGACAGAAAACAAAGGGAAATCTCCCCAATGGGACACAGATGGCAAGAAAAAAAAAAAAAAAAAAAAAAAAAACTGACAGGGGTTATAACCCTCCCTAACCACCCACTGGAAGGTTTTACTCCATTCATGAACAGGGCATTTTTTTGCTTTTCAGCACTGTACTACTTTGACAATTGAGCGGTCATGCAACACTGTACCCAAACAAAATTTATATCATTTTTTTTTTCACACAGTTTTCTTTTGGTGGTATTTGACCACCACTGTTTTTTGTTCGTTCGTTTTAATTAAACAAAAAAAGACCAAAATTAAAAAGCAAAAAACAACACATTTTCTACTTTCTGAATAAAACATATCCAATAAAAAAAAATATATAAATCTAATTTCTTCATACATTTCTGCTAAAGTGTATTGTGTTACAGGTCTCATAACCCCCCCCCCCCTCCCCCCAGTGTGTATTTTAAATTGGTTCGCGTTAAAGTTACAGCGTCTAAACTATGGGATATATATTGGGACGTCTATTTGTTTTTTATACTAGTAATGGTGGTGATCAGCGACTTATTGCAGGACCCGGATAGTGCAGCAGGCAATCTGACACCAACATCAACAGTGACATTAATGCAGTGATAATCCTATACACTGTCACCGTACTAATGACCACTGAACTAACGAAGGAGTTAACATCTAGGGGCAATCAAAGGGTTAACTGTGTGCCTACCAATGCTTGGTTCAGTCACTGTGTACTGATATTACCAAGGGATATGCTGTTTTTCATTCCCTACTTTGCAGGGAAACAAGAACCCGTTCATACTCGCTGTCAAGACAGACCTCTGTGTTATTTACATTCACAGAGTTCTGTCCTGTCATCCGCTTCACTGATTGGCGAGTCCAGGCCATCAATCATTGGCTGGGACCCGCTGATCGGCTTGTGCTGCAACTCATCAAAGCACAGCCAGGGCGGCGCACCCCCTTCCCGAAAGAGCCAGATCACGTAACAGATACATGATCCAGCGCACACAGGCCGCTTTACTCTATTTAAAATAAGTGCTGCCGCACTTTGAATGATAATTGCGCGGTCATGCAACACTGTACCCAGATTCAATTTGTATCATTTTTTTTTTTTTTTTAGACAGATAGAGCTTTCGTTTGGTGGTATTTATTCACCACTTGGGTTTGTATTTTTTGCTAAACAAACCAAAAAAGTCCAAAAATACTAAAAAAAAAAAAAAAAAAAAAAAAAAAAAGTTTTCTTCGTTTCTGATATAAAATTTTGCAAATAAAAATGTTTTCTTATATGTATAGAAAACCTTCAGCGCAATGAAACCTCCTAAATAAGTGTTCAGCTAGCATATAATGTGTTCCCACATATAACAAAGCAATATTAGATGCCTGATGAAGTCACGTGATGTGACGTAACGCGTAGGGTACGCCGAAGACGTCAAGCCATTAACCGGAAGTCCACGTGCCGCCATTTTGAAAGAGGGAGTTCAACACACTTGGCAGAATACTCTGTATAGTGAGTTTTTAACCCTGTAGTGTCCCAGGAGGACACATTTTAATGTGAGTTGAACATATATTATTTTAATAAAGGCTGATTTTAGCAGAAATTCTACACTATATTGAGCATTTTTTTACATTTATACGGAGTGATCTGGATCTGCTTAAAGGTGCTGCCAAAGAGTGGGAAGATCTGTGTACCACTATACCCTCCCGGGTTAAAGGGAAAAGTACAGTTTGACCTGTCGTTATGGGTCAAACCTGGAGGTGAGCGCACCAATGTGTTGGAGGTGGAAGAGCACTAAGGGGTGACACAGGAGCACCCTACACGTGTATGCAGTAGTGTGACAACACTGGTCCACTTGAAGTACAGCGTATTTAAAGGGATGGTCCATCACTATTCAGATTGTATTCAGCTGGCACTTTTGTTGGCGTATTTGTATCACGATATACAGGAAGTGTAACTACACTGGCCCACGTGATGAGATTACGGATTTAAAGGGACAGATCACTATAAAGGAGTATTTGTTATTTTTGTGCACTATGTTATGTTGTATTTATAGAACTGTTTATGTGCAGTATCTATGGGAGTTTATATGTACGCATTGGAAGAGATTATAGGTAGCATATATGGATTCTCATCAGCATATTGTCACCATTTCTACACGCACATATAAGGTTGTAAGCACTATTATAATTATTTATTGTTGTGCTGCATTTCTTCACTTTCTTTACCGAGACATTTTCGTTCTTCACTGATGAGGCTGCGCTGATGGGTGCTGATGAGGCTGCGCTGATGGGCGCTGATGAGGCTGCGCTGATGGGGCTGCGCTTATGGGCGCTGATGAGGCTGCGCTGACGGGTGCTGATGAGGCTGCACTGATGGGGCTGCGCTTATGGGCGTTGATGGGTGCTGATGAGGCTGCACTGATGGGGCTGCGCTTATGGGCGCTGATGAGGCTGCACTGACGGGCGCTGATGGGGCTGCGCTGATGAGGCTGCGCTTATGGGCGCCGATGGGGCTACACTGGTGAGGCGGCGCTGATGATCAGTTCCCTGATTTTTTTTGTTCGATATCACAGAAAAGCCAGCTTTTACCTTTCCTTAGACAGTGACAGCGCTGAGGAAAGAAAATGCTGATAACCAACATTTGTTTACGATCAGCTGTGATTGGACACAGCTGAGCACATGGTAAAGAGCCAGTGTCATTGGCTCTGTACCCTGATCAGTGATATGTTGTGCCCAAGGGACTCAGCTCACCAGCGATCATGAGGCAGCAAGACTGGGAGGACGTCATGTGACGTCCCGTCTGGCTGTCATTGTACAATAGGTCAGGAACCAGTTAATCACTTGCCGTCTGCCTGCTGTTTATAAACGGCAGGACGGTGGCACTCCAGGGGCGGGATGCCGTTCATAAACGGCACCCGCCATTTCTAGCTGTGCGCGCTCCCTGGGACCGCGCAGCACCGCGATCCGGTGCCCGCTGTGTCCTCCGGACACAGTGAAACACTGATCGTCGTACGGGACCTCTGTGCGAGGTCCCAATCATGTGATCACTGATAGGTCAATCAGTGATCACATGCAAAGTAGTAAGCAAGATGTCACTTGTGACATCATTGCTTACTACGTGTGAAATCTGAGAATGATCACAGAGGTCACATTGTACATTCACAACAGCCTTGTACCATGTGACAAGCTGTGACCAATCACAGCTCACTCAGTATTTCTCAATGGCTGCAAGAATGGAGACAGAGAGAAAGAGAAATAATTGCTTATACATCCTTTATGGGTGTAAAAGCAATCACTGTAAAGTAAAAAAAAAAAAATCATCACCCCTCACAAGTAGTACAGTGTCACCATGGTGACAGTGTACTGCTAGGGTGACAGTATGTGAAAAAAAAAAAAAAAACATTAATATAAAATAAAAAAAATAAAAATGTAAAAAAAGTTCAAAAATTATAATTTTTGGTTATAAACTAATTTGGCTTATTTTTTTTTTTTTAAAAAAAGATAACGGAATACATTTTGGCCAAGATTTATGATGAAATATTATTTATTTGCAAAATTTTATAAGAAAAACACTTTTTTCAAAATTTTTTGACTTTTTCATTTACATAGCAAAAAAAAAAAAATCCCAGCGGTGAATAAATACCACTAAAATAAAGTTTTATCTGTCTCAAAAAATGGTAAAAAATTCATATGGGTACAGTGTTGCATGACCGCGCAATTGTCATTCAAAGTGTCATAGCGCTGAAAGCTGAAAATTGCCCTGGACAGGAAGGGGGTAAAAATGTCCGGACAGCAAGTGGTTAAAGTATAACTAAAGGCAAACCCTCTTTTCCAGTTTTGAATAGAGAGCACATGGATTAGAACCCCCGTCAGGTTTGTATTGCTGTCTGTTTTCCCCAGTAAAGAGATTCACCCTCTCTGTTTGTCCTGTTCACCGCCATCATTGAAAGTGAGACAGAATCCCAAGTGTTGGGTTGTCACCAGTACAGGAACTGAGGGGAAATGTTCCAATGGGACACTAGGTGACTGCCTGTTCTGGCACAGGAAGTGAAGGGAAATCTCCCCAACGGGTCACAGATAGCAAAACAAACCCGAGAGGAGTTATAAACCTGCCTTACTATCCAAACTAAGACGACACTCTTTCCCTGCAGCTCCATGTTTATATGTGAATGAAGTGAGAAACCATAAGCCATTCATAGACACTCACTTCCTCCTCTGCACCTGCACCGCCTTGTACACGTCCTCCTTCTTCAGCACCACATGGTCCCCCTCCTGGATAAGCGGGACACCCTCCGCCATGCCGCCCACTGACAGCCCGATCTCTTCCTCCGGCTTCCTAGCAGCACCCACGTGTGACTCACACAGTCACTACTTCCGGGGGGCAGGGCCTCCGGCCTCAGACCTAATGAATGGAGTCCGGAGCTTATCGATGCTACTGCCGCGGACTGGCTCTCCGTCCAGCTCTACTTTTCCGGTAAATCTCCGTCCGGGACCCCTCAGTGACGGATATCTGAAACGGAGAGGGGCATAGAAAGAGAAAGACGGTGGCGTCAATAAGGCCCCATTGCCATGGCGACGGGGACAGCTCCCGGAAGTGACGTCGGCTGGGCGCCAAACTAGAACTGAGGAAGCTGAGGGGACCTAGGAGGCAGCTGTGAGGTAAAGGACTGAATTCAGCCTGTGACTGCAATCTGGTTCTATCTCTCTTCTATCCACCTCTAGATTTCTGTAGGAGAGCTTCAGAGAGGGGAGCTGAGAGGAGTCACAAGGCTCTTTATGGTTCAGGGAACCATTCTCCCCTGTTTGCTGGGAGTGGGCGCATGTCAGAGGCGGACTGACCACTTGGGAACTCGGGCACCACCCGAGGGCCCGGGGTCAGTAAGGGGCCCCATGAAATGCCCCTGTTACCTTTTTATAGGCTTCTTTTGGGTGTGATTTGAGTGTGGGCAAGGACACAGGGGCCCCATGATCCCCTATTGCCCGAGGGCCCCATGAGTTGTCAGTCCGCCCCTGGCCCATGTACACTGCAGATGATAAACTCACCTTTAGGAGCTGTTCAGCGTTTTTTCAGCAGCCCCTGAACTCCTATGTGTACACATCGTCCTTTACAGTCATTTTTTTGAACATAGAAAACTTGCATTCAGCAGTCAATTTTATCGCCGTTGTAAACGCGGTAAATCACGTTTATAAGTGTTTGCGGCTGAAATTTTTTTGGTTACTCTTTCAGTTCCCGATGCTGCCCAGAGCCTTTTTTCATCATGAAAAATGCATGCAAAGTGTTTTCAAGGTACTCAGATGGACAAAACACTGAACACAGGATGTTCCTACCAAGCTTGTCACACATTGTAATGACCAATTCACACCACAGACCTCTCCCACCCTTGGAAACAAAAGATATGTCTATGACCAATTCACACCTCATACCTCTCCCACCCTTGGAAACAAAAGATATGTCAATGACCATTCACACCTCAGACCTCTCCCACCCTTGGAAACAAAAGATATGTCAATGACCATTCACACCTCAGACCTCTCCCACCCTTGGAAACAAAAGATATGTCAATGACCATTCACACCTCAGATTCCTCATGAAGACCCCCTGCCAGGTGACCTTAATGACTCCCTCCAGCAGACACCTTTTCCACCCTTAGAAACAAAAGAAATGGTAATGAGCAACTCACACCTAATTATCTCAACACATACTGCTGTCTCTGCTTCTACTCTCTGTATTTCTCTGAAACAATCTGAAATAGTTCATAATTGACCACTTTTCAGTGCATTCTGGGCATTTGGGAGGTTCTCCTGTGCTTATCTTTAAAAAAAAGCTTCCAAACGCGCATAAAAACAGTATGCAAACGCGGCTAAACTGACGTTTTTTAACCTACGTTTTCCAGCAGTCAGTTTCCATCGTTCAGAAGAGTTTTCCAAACGCCCCGGTACATGAGCCCTAACTGGGACAAAGAAACGAGAAGGATTTTTTCTACATTAGCCACTTCCTGTCCGGACACTCACCCCCTTCCTGTCCAAGCCAAATTTCAGCTTTCAGCGCTATCACACTTTGAATGACAATTGCGCGATCATGCAACACTGTACCCATATGAATTTTTTAGCATTGTTTTTGAGACAGAGCTTTATTTTGGTATTTATCCACCACTGGGATTTTTTTTTTTTGCTATATAAATGAAAAAGTCAAAACATTTAGCAAAAAAGTGTTTTTCTTATAAATTTTGCAAATAAATAGTATTTCATCATAAATATTGGCCAAAATGTATTCAGTTATCTTTTTAGTATAAAAAAAAATAACCCAAATTAGTTTATAACCAAAAACTATAATTTTTAAACTTTTGTTTTTTACATTTTTATTTTATTTTTTATATTTATGTTTTTTGGGGGTTTTTTTCCCCACATACTGTCACTGTCACTACTTGTGAGGGGTGATGAAGATTTTTTTTTTTTTTACACTGATTGCTTTTTGGAAACAAAAGAAATGTTAATGAGCAACTCACATCTAAGCTAATCTCAACACATACTGCTGTCTCTGCTTCTACTCTCTGTATTTCTCCGAAACAGTCTGAAATAGTTCATAATTTACCACTTTTCAGTGCATTCTGTCCAGGCCAATTTTCAGCTTTCAGCGCTATATCACTTTGAATGACAATTGCGCGGTCGTGCAACACTGTACCCGTATGAATTTTTTTAGCATTTTATTGAGACAGATAAAGCTTTATTTTGGTGGTATTTATTCACCACTGGGATTTTTATTACTTTGCTATATAAATGAAAAAGTCCAAATATTTGAAAAAAAAAAGTGTTTTTTTTTCTTATAAAATGTTGCAAATAAATAATCTTTCTTCATAAATCTTGGCCAAAATGTATTCAGCTATCTTTTTAGTAAAAAAAAACCCCAAATTAGTTTATAACCCAAAATTATAATTTTTCAAACAGTTTTTGGACATTTTTATTTTTTTAATATTTATTTTATTTTTTTACATACTGTCACCCTAGCAGTACAGTGTCACCATAGTGACACTGTACTACTTGTGGGGGGTGATGAAGATTTTTTTTTTTACACTGATTGCTTTTACGCCCATAAAGGCTGTAAAAGCAATTATTTTCTCCTTCTCTCCAACTGCATTCTTGCAGCCATTGAGAAATACTGAGTGAGCTGTGATTGGTCACAGCTTGTCACATGGTACAAGGCTGTTGTGAATAGCCCTGTATCATGTGATCTTGTGATCATTCACAGATTTCACACGTAGTAAGCAATGATGTCAGGAAGTGACATCTTGCTTACTGCTATTCATGTGATCACGGATTGGCCAATCAGTGATCACATGATCGGGACCTCATACAGAGGTCCCGTACAGCGATCGGTGTTCCACTGTGTCCGGAGGACACAGCAGGCACGGGATTGCGGTGCCGTGTGCTCCTAGGGAGCACGCAGAGGCAGGGAAGCGGGGAGGACGTTTATAAACAGCCATCCGCTCCTACACTGCTCCCGTCTGGCTGTTTATATACATGGGCCGGACGGGAGGTGGTTAAGAATACAGCAAGGGTAAAAGGGAGCACTTTTATCACTTGAGAAAGGAAGAATTACACCTCGGTTCCCTTTTTGTTGCCGTTGGTGTCCTCCTTGAGGGGATTTCGTTACTGTTGTGTCAATGAGATAGGAAGTGAGGAGAAATATTCCCAACACAGCCACAGACTGCAGTAAGAACCTGAAAGAGGCACGTGTGGTTCTCCAGTGTAAAGAATCTTAATAAAAAAAAAAAAAAAGAGCGCTCAGCATAAATGAGTACACCCCAACAGATTTGTCAGAAAACCTTTCCTTTCAGAATCCACATTTTCTATGGGTACACTATACTACAAAATACTCCCACAAATGCGGGCCATTGATTGCAAACAAGATTTGTTCATTTTCACACATAAAGTATTTTTCCTAACAAATTAAATCAAGACCATGTTGCAAAAATGAACACACCCCAATGAAAGTCTTACGCCCCGTACACACTATAAGAAAATCGGATGAATGATCATCCGGTTATCATCAAGTGTACGCCGCTGGTCGAAAGCGATGTGCTTTCATGCATGTGAATATTGTACGATATAAAGGCATTGCGTACGAACGTCGTAGTGTAGCTGTGGAAATGATGTCATGTACGTGTGACCCTGTAGCCACACCTTTCGGTGCCATATTTGTTTTCCCTCAGCGACGGATCTTTCGTGACGAATTTTCGGAATAGTCATGGATACTGTATCCGAACTGTTTAATGACATCAATGGCTGTAATGCTACAAATATTCTGTGGTGTTTATTTTCTTCAGGTTCTTCTGGGTCATAAGCAGCTTCCGATTATACTTTCATATCCAGTTCTTCTCGTACGAAAACTGTACACATTAAATGAAAATCGTTCGTTCTGTTCCCAAACAACAAAAATTTTGATGTTTGGACTGTCGTTAATTTCGTTCGTAAGATCGGAATCAGCTGTGGAAAATGATGTACACACCGTCAGAAAATTGCACGATTGCTCGTCGAACGAGTACGTTCGTGCGATTTTCTTATAGTGTGTACGGGGCATTAGAAGCAAAGCTATATTTTAGACAACAATATTCTAATTAACAAGAATTCAACTACAAGTGAGTCTAATTATTCATTAAACAGGACAGACAGTTGATTATAAAAGGGTGTTACTTAACCACTTGCCCTCCAGAGGATTCCCCCCCCCCCTCCTAACCAGGCCATTTTTTTGCATTACGGCACTGCGTCACTTTAAGGCAGCGGTTCTCAACCTGGGGGTCGCGACCCCTTTGGGGGTCGAACGACCATTTCCCAGGGGTCGCCTAAGACCATCGGAAAACACATATTTCCGATGGTCTTAGGAACCGAGACACTGCTGCTCTGTCTCGCGATCTGTGGGCGGGATGATATGCTGCCCCTGTAACCTGGCCACACCTCCGGGATCACTCAACAGCTCCGCCTTCTCGCCGCTGATTGGCCACCGGAACTGTAGCTCAGGAGAGGCACACAGGCGGCCAATCACCGGCGAGGAGGTGGAGCTTGGAGAGGAGGAGCCGAGCGGCAGAGCGCGCAGATCGAAGAAGATCGAGGGAGCTGCAGGACCGAGTGAAGAGGAGAGAGGCCAGAGAAGGAAGACAGCTGACAGGTAAGTGCAAATTTTGCTTCTGCAGGCTGTAGATGGGAGAGGGAGAGAGCGAGCCTAGGCTGGAGCAGGGGTCAGCAAGGTAAGTATCATTGGTGTCAGTGGGAGGAATAGTGCCCCATCATTTGTGTCACTAATACCAACGATGGGGCACTATTCCTCCCCCCACTGACACCAACGATGGGGCACTATTCCTCCCCCCACTGACACCAATGATAGGCACTATTCCTCCCCCCACTGACACCAATGATAGGCACTATTCCCCCCACTGACACCAACGATGGGGCACTATTCCTCCCACTGACACCAACGATGGGGCACTATTCCTCCCACTGACACCAACGATGGGGCACTATTCCTCCCACTGACACCAACGATGGGGCACTATTCCTCCCCCCACTGACACCAACGATGGGGCACTATTCCTCCCCCCACTGACACCAACGATGGGGCACTATTCCTCCCACTGACACCAATGATGGGGCGCTACTCCTCCCACTGCAAAATTACAGTTCTGAAGTAGCAACGAAATAATTTTATGGTTGGGGGTCACCACAACATGAGGAACTGTATTAAGGGGTCGCGGCGTTAGAAAGGTTGAGAACCACTGCTTTAAGGGCTCGTTCACAGTTGACTGTTTTTCCAACTCTTGTCAGACGCCCCTATAGCGTTTGACTAGTGTTGGTCCGGCGTTTGCGGAGCATTTTTTAACGCTCCGCAAACGCCGCATGCACGGTTTAGCGGCGGTTGCTAGGCGTTTGCAAAGCGTTAAAAATGCCCCACAAACACCTATAATGAAGTTTGAATGGTGTTACCGCTCCACAAACGCCCTGCAACCGCGTCGCAACCGCACTGCAAACACCGGGCGTTTGCGGAGCGGCACCATAGACTTCAATAGGAGGCTTCAACTCCTCCTGACTTGACCAGAGGTGTCTGTTTTGCCGCGACGCGCCGCTAACGCTCCCTCGTGAGCAGCCCCTTGTGCTGCAATGTGCAGAATTTTCCCAGGCGTTTGGGAAGAGTTAAAACCGCTTCCCAAACACCTGTCTGCCGCTTGCAAACAAGGCTAATGTGAACGTAGCCTAACTGACAATTGCATGGTCATGCAACGCTGCACCCAAATTAAATTTACGCCCTTTTTTTTTTCCCCACAAATTGAGCTTGCTTTCTGTGGTATTTGATCGCCTGTGCAGTCTTTGTTTGCGCTATAAAAAAAAAAGACAGACAATTTTGAGAACAAAAACAATATTTTTGACTTTTTGCTATTAATCATGTCCAGAAAAAAAATTAAAAAAATCATATTTTTGTCATAAATTTATTCCAAAATGTATTCTGCTCCATGTCTTTGGTAAAAAAAAAAAAAAACCCAATACGTGTAAATTAATCGGTTTACATGAAAGTTATAGCGTCTACAAATGGTGGTATATATACTGGGATTTTTTCTTTTTACTAGTAATGGTGGCAATCAGCGACTTATAGTGGGGCTGCGGTGGGCATTCTGACACTGACATTGTACTAATGGCACTGCGCAGGAAGGGTTAACATGAGGGTGATAAAAGGGTTAACTGTGTGCTGGGTGTGGTTTACTAGAGGGCGGTGTCTGTGTGCGCCACTGTAAGCACACTGCTTTGGATGGCTGTGCTGTGCACGAGCTAACAGGGAAGAGAACTGTTTTGTATACAAACAGTTCTCCCCGGTGGAGATCTTCGGCGATCACCGAGCGCTGGCGAGTAAGCACCAGCTGGGACCCAGTGATTGACAGCCGCAGCCGCGAATGTCCAGAAATGCAAAATCACGTATATATAAGTGATTTGCGTACTCGTGCCGCCCTGTAGCAGTATTTCTGCTATAGGGCGGTCGGGAAAGAAAACCCCTTCCCATTTCATGCTGTGAGCAATGGCACCACATGGAAAAGAAATGTCACAAGGCCTGAGAAAGAAAAATCCTTTACAGAAGAAAGGTGAAGGTTACAAGAAGATCAGCAAAGCTTTACTTATCAGAATACTGTAGTAAAAGTGATCCAAAAATTTAACAAAGTTGAAACTGCAGCCATCTCACAGAGACGTTCGGGCTGTCCACGGAAGTTAACACCTCGACAGGAGCATCTTCTGATGAGAAGGGTTGAAGAAAATCGCCATGCAAGTTCACTGCAATTTGCTAAAAAAAAGTAGACAGCCAAATTGGGGCGATTGTTTCCTGTGACACAATACGACGTACACTGCACAGGAAAGGCATGCATTGGTGTCATCCACGAAGGAACCCTCTCCTAAAGCCCATGCACAAAAAAGCCTGCCTAGAATTTTGTCAAGGGCCCATGCTGAAAAAGAAGACTACTGGACTCTGTACTCTGGAGTGATGAGACCAAGATAAATGTTTTTGGAACTGATGTCTTCAAAACTGTATGGCGTCACAAAGGTGAGGAGTACAAGGAAAAATGCATGGTGCCTACTGTGAAACATGGTGGTGGCAGTATCCTGTGGGGCTGCATGAGTGCTGCTGGTGTTGGGGAGCTGCATTTCAATGATGGTATCATGAATTCACAGATGTACTGCTCTATATTGAAAAAGAAGATGCTCCCATCACTCCGTACTCTTGGTCGTTGTGCACTTCTCCAACATGATAATGATCCAAAACACACATCTAAGGCCACTGTTGCATTTCTGAAGAAGGACAGGGTGACAGTGATTCAGTGGCCAAGTATGTCTCCTGATCCGAACCCAATCCAACACCTATGTGCAATTCTGAAGAGACAAGTTGAGCATCACTCTCCATCCAACATCCAGGCTCTAACAGAGGTCGTTCTTGAAGAATGGAAAAAGATCGATGTTGCAATATGTCCCCAACTTGTTCATTCCATGTCTAGAAGACTTGGTGCCGTCCTTACAAATCATGGAGGTCATACAGAATACTAGATGGAGGAGTTTGTGTTGTGGGGGGGGATTCATTTTTTCATCAACTAATTTGAGTAAAACTGAAGATTTTGAAATCCAAGTTCTATTAATAACTTTGCTTTCATGTAATGAGCCGAACAAATGTTTTATACAAATCAGTTTTGTCAAGATTTTGGAAATTGTTCTTGTGTTCATTGAGATATTGAATAAAATCTTACTTTTCACAAGGGGTGGACTCATTTATGTACTGTAAATTGTCTGACGTTTCTTTTAAAGTTTGTCCTGGAAAATTAATGTTGTCTTTTTCTTTTCTTTTTTTTTTTGTTCATTTGAATCATTTTGCAAAAGGTCACATAGGGACTGCCACACAGAATATGCCCATTGTGCCTAATTATAGGCAACTGGTTTTGTAAATTTATAATAACAGTACAAGGGAGGAAGATACAGACATGTAATTGAAGATTTCTTGCACTTACTAAGCATGCAGAACCAGATGAAATATTCACTGCCTGGTCCTGTAAATCTCCCCCACCTTGTTCTTACAATCATGTGAAAGTTATTTATTTTTTTGGGATTTGTCACACTTAAATGGTTCAGATCATCAAACAAATTTTAATATTACACAAAGATAACCCGAGTACATACAAAATGCAATTTTTAAATGATTTCATTTAAGGGACAAAATCTGTCCAAGGAGGCTGAGAGCAATAGAAGGTTTGTTTTTTGAGTTAAAAACAAATACTTGAATAGAATATATCTTCTTTTATTTTTTTTTCTAACCCCTTTACTTACCACCTATATACTGCATCCACACGGGAGTGTGTGTAAATCTCACAAGCCAACTGTTGGCTGTAAGGATCATTGCCATACATTCCATACTGGTCTTAGATCCTGGATGTCTCATTAACCACTTCCTGTCTGGCCCATGTACAGTATATAAATGTCCGGACGGTGGCAGTGCAGGGGCGGGTTGCTGTTCATAAACGGCACCCGCCATTTTGGACTGTGCGTGCTCCCTGGGATCCGGACACAGCGGAACACTGACCGCCGTACGGGACCTCCTTGTGAGGTCCTGATCATGTGATCACTGATTGGCCAATCAGTGATCACATGAATAGTAGTAAACAAGATGTCACTTCTGACATCATTGCTTACTACGTGTGAAATCTGTGAATGATCACAGAGATCACATGGTACAAGGCTATTCACAACAGCCTTGTACCATGTGACAAGCTGTGACCAATCACAGCTCAAACATTATTTCTCAATGGCTGCAAGAATGCAGCCAGAGAGAAGGAGAAATGATTGCTTTTACAGCCTTTATGGGTGTAAATGCAATTGGTGTAAAAGAAAAAAATAATCTTCATCACCCCCCTATCAGTACACAGCAGTGCTGCCCATCAGTACCGCCTATCAGTGCCATTGGTCAGTTCTGCCTATTAGTGCCCATCATTGCCCCATATCAGTGCTGCCTATAAGTGCCTATCAGTGAGGGAGAAGAATTACCTGTTTTGTAAAATTTTATAATAGAAACAAAGAAAAACTTTTTTTTTTTTCAAACATTTTTTTTCTGTCATTTTATAGTGCAAAAAAGAAAATACTCAGTGGTGATTAAATACCACCAAAAGAAAGCTATTTGAAAAAAAATAAAATATGGGAACAGCATTGCATGACCGCGCAATTGTCGTTCAAAGTGCGACAGCGCTGAAAATTGGCCTGAGCAGGAAGGGGGTAAAAGTGCCCGGTAGGCAAGTGGTTAATTCATTGTTAATATTCAAAGCAAACTCCCCCAACCATCCATCCATCCATCCATGTCTCCATGCTTTATTTTGCTGAGAATTAATTTTGAAAAACACCCCCTGGTATTTCTGGCAGTGGCCATCTTGAGTAAGGGCAGATGATTCATGTAGCAGGTAAAACAAGTGAATATAATATAAGTTCCTATCTATTTACTAATCTTAGGAGCATGAGGATCAAAAACAGTCCGTGTTGATTGAGAGAGTGAAGTTCCACTTTAACTACAACAGCAACATTGTTGCCAGCAAAAGCTGCCTGGGAGAATTGTAGACGCATCAAATCTCTGCTACAAAAGTTGCTGTTGTGCTGCGGTATTTATATACATTTGATAATATTACATGATGGGAGGAAACCTCTGCCATACAATCTTTCAGCTGCTTAGCCCATAGTTCTGTGCTTCCTATCCTTGTCTTGTTTCATACCCTCTGGCAGGGGCAGACTGACCATTTAGCCACTCGGGCACTGCCCGAGGGCCCAGGGTCAGTAGGGGGCCCCATGAGATGCCCCTGGTACCTTTTCATTGGCTTTTTCATAGGCTTTGTGGGTGTGGGCGAGGACACGGGGGCCCCATAATCCCCTATTGCCCGGGGACCCCATGAGTTGTCAGTCAGCCCCTGCCCCCTGGCAACTCCTTTCAATAAATTGTACCCTTGATATTAGCAGTATGTTAGTAATTATTATGGCTCATGTCCACCTGCATTGCTCTTTGAGGCCTGTTTCACATTAGTATGATTTCAGATGTGACTCGAGTCACACAGAATTGCATGACAATGGAAATCGCATTATTTTCAATGGTGCCTTGAGGAGTTGAGTCTCCTTTCAACTGGAGTCCCTGAAGATGGGCCCTTTTAAGCGCTGGTTTACACTGGGTGGTGCCAGAATCGCATCGGTTTCCGCACCCGCAACCACATCACACTGCTCTTACGAGACGTGCTGGGCTGCCATTCATTGTGAATGGCACCCCCATGCATCACAGCACGGGTGAGGGAACTGTAAGGAAACTGCATGGTCATAGTTTCCTTGCGGCCGCGTTTTTAAAAAAGTGCATGCACTTTTTTTTTTGTGAAACATGGGCAGAGCAGCCTGTTTAAATGTATGGACTACCGTGCCCAAGCAAACGCGAGCCACACGGCCCACAATAGTGTGAACTGAACCTTAGGGCCAGTTCACATTACATGCAGTCCAGTGTGATTTTTTATTTTTTTTTTCTGCATCAAAAACGCATGGATAGTGGGTTATATGGTTTCCAATGGCATAGTTCACACCAGTGCAGTCAGTTGCAGTGCATTCCAGTCCAGTTTCAGGGAAGAAAAAGAATATGACACATTTTTTCCTGCACTGAACTGTACTGGAATGCGGTAAAACGCATCAAAAATGCACCGGAACACAAGTCCTTATTTAACCCCCTGGCGGTATTCCCAAGTGTAGCTCGGGGTAAAGTTTCAGTACCAAAAGCAGTAACCCCGAGCTACACTCGAGATTACCATGCAGCGTTGCTCAGGGATTCCCAGTTTCACTTACCTTGTCCTGCACTCCCGCGATGTCCCCCCTGCAATGTCCTCCGGCCGATGCCGGCATCTGTGTTCCGGGTTCTGCTTCCTGCGAGTATCGGAATGTACGGGGGATGGAACTGGCGGGAAATGTAAAAATTTTAAAAAAGTGACATTCACAAAATTCCCTAAAATCACATAGTATAACATTCCTGTATCAAACCATTTCACATACATTTTCTCCCGAGTGCTTTGTCCGGCGCCCTTCCTGCATTTTTACCGTTCTTTCTGCCTGGAAACTGAGAAACGTCCATGGCGTCCAAAAAGCGTCCCTTTAGGTCAAAAGCGGTTTTAGACCGGCTAGAGAACAGCGATAGTAAATCAGAACCACTTGCAGAATTGAGTGATAATGATTCGTGGGGGAAATTCCTCATCAGACACTGAAAACGATTCTGCGACTGAGCTCAGTGATGTGCGAACTTGGCGCTCTATTTCACATTTCAGTGTTTTTGGTTTGATTATATTATTGAATTAAATTTATTATTATTATATTATTATTTTTTATGTTTATTATATTATAATTTATGATTTCGTGTTTCAAATTTTAACATACCCGGGATGTTTACTAGACTCTTGTTCGGACAGATTTCAGTGAGTCATTCCTAAAAATTACAGGCCTACAATAAAAAAAACAACATATTTCCATGCAAAACAATGTACCGCTTTCAGCACAGAAATACTGACATCATCATACCACTAGGGAGGTTAAAGTGAAGAAAAGAGGGGAAAAAGTGCACCTGAATGCATAAAAAATGTGCATACAGAAAAGCATCCAGACTGCGTTTCTATGGTGTGAACTGTCCCTTTTTAAGGTGAAGAAAAAGAGGGAAAAAAATGCACTGGAACGCATCCGTAAGGCATCTGAACTGCATTTCTTTGGTGTAAACTGGCCCTTAAAGGGATTAGCAGCAGCAGTAAAGAAATTACTTTGCAGCAATCTGTCCTGGCCAGGGAGCTCCCATGGGTCAGCAACAATTGAGGGACCCCAGCTGGTCCTCTGCAGAAGTATTTTTTTACCCATTTAGACCTGGTTCACACCTTTTGCATGGGTGCGGGCTGTATTTGTTTGGGCACTGCAGCCCATTTGTTTGAATGGCCTTTTGTGCCCGCGCAGAAAAGGTGCATGTACCTTTTTTAAAATGGGCCCCACAGGAAAATCGCATGGTCCTTCTGAATTCCTTGCGGATCCTGCACCCCGATTTCCCAAACCTGCAACCACCTACATAGATGTGAAACAAGCCTACAAGAAATCACACATCTGCCGAGGAATAAGTCACACACAACCCAACCCGTGCAGCAATCTGCCAAATAATTAAAATGACATTACACTATAAATACAGAAACATTGCTAAAATAACTAAAAACAGTTACAACCTGTTTACAACCTCATGCCTGGCTTTGGCGGGCACCGGGCTGAATGATGTGTCAGTGCAGTGGTCACACAGTTGTGTGCCATTGGAGGCATTGGGCATTCAGTCTCCGTGAGTCTCCTCCCTGGCTGTTGTGTAAAGTACTGCAGTGCAAAATGAGACCCCGCTGTTTGGACTGGCTGCTACTGATGTACACACTCAAAAGGGACCTGCGGAGTGCATGGTATTTAGAGCATGCTGTAGCTGCTGTCAGTGGGCACAACTTAATCAGAAGGAGGGTGACATCAGATCACCTCGCTCCTGCTCGCCGAGAATTGCGCTGCCACTGCCTATAGCCCTGGCTAAAAGTTTTGAGAATGACACAAATATTATTTTTCACAAAGTCTGCTGCCTCAGTTTTTATGATGGCAATTTGCAATACTCCAGAATGTTATGAAGATGATCAGATGAATTGCAATTAATTGCAAAGTCCTTCTTTGCCATGAAAACGAACTTATTCCCCAAAAAAACATTCCCACTGCACAGCATTTCATCTCTGCCACAAAAGGACCAGCCGACATCATGTGTGTGATTCTCTTGTTAAAGCGGAGTTATAGCCATTTTTGTGTTTATTAAAAGTCAGTAGCTACAGAAACTGTAGCTGCTGACTTTAATAAACACACACTCACCTGTTCCAGGGTCCAGTGGCGTGCTCGCCCGCGCTGTCCCTTCTCTCCTTCTCTCCCCAGCATCAGCATCTTAACTGTGGGCACCAGGTTGTGGCAGCTTGCGGCTTCACAGCCGGGTGCCCACTGCGCATGTGCGAGTTGTGCTGTACATCCTGATTGGTCCGGTAGTCTTCTGGAACCTGTTAAAGTTCCCAGGAGACTGTGGGAGGAAGGACGGGGCCAAACTTCCAGCTCACTTCGCCGTGGCAAACTGAGCCGGAAGTGGGAGCAGGTATCCGCTCCCCCCCCAAAACAAAGTGCCAAATATGGCAGTGGAGGGGGGGAGGTGGCAAATAAGTGGAGCTTCCACTTTTGGGTGGAACTTTGCTTTACCACAGATGTCAGTGTTGATGAGGACAAGGCTGGGAATCGCTCTGTCATGCTGATTGAGTAAGAATTATAGACTAGAAGCTTTAAAAGGAGGGTGGTGCTTGAAATCTTCTTCTGTTAACCATGATTACCTGCAAGGAAACGTGTGCAGTCATCGTTGCTTGGCACAAAAAGGGATTCACAGGCAAGGATATTGCTGCTACTAAGATTGCACCTAAATCAACCATTTATCGGATCATCAAGAACTTCAAGAAGAGAGATTCAATTGTTGTGAAGAAGGCTTCAGGGTGCCCAAGAAAGTCCAGCAAACGCCAAGACCGTCTCCTAAAGATGATTCAGCTGCTGGATTGGGGCACCACGAGTGCAGAGCTTGCTGAGGAATGGCATCAGGCAGGTGTGAGTGCATCGGCACGCACAGAGAAGCGAAGAATTTTGGAGGATGGCCTGGTGTCAAATAGGGGCAGCAAAGCAGTCACTTCTCTCCAGGAAAACATCGGGGACAGACTGATATTCTGCAAAAGGTACAGGGATTGGATTGCTGAGGATTGAGGTAAAGTAATTTTCTCTGATGAATCCCTTTCCGATTGTTTGGGGCATCCGGAAAAAAACCTTGTCCACAGAAGAAAAGGTGAGAGCTACCATCAGTCCTGTGTCATGCCAACAGTAAAGCAGTTCTAAGCCAAAGGAGTGGGCTCACTCACAAGAACATGAATGAAGAATGGTACAAAAACATCCTCCGAGAGCAACTCCTCCCAACCATCCAAGAACAGTTTTGTGACAAACAATGACTTTTCCAGCATGATGGAGCACCTTGCCGTTAGGCAAAAGTTATAACTAAGTGGCTTGGGGAACAAAACAATATTTTGGGTCCATGGCCAGGAACCACCCCAGACCTCAATCCCATTGAGAACTTGTGGTCAATCCTCAAGAGGCGGGTGCACCAAAAAAAAAAAAAAACTCTACAAATTATGACAAACTCCAAACATTGATTAGGCAAGAATGGGCTTCCATCAGTCAGTATGTAACCCAGAAGTTGATTGATATCACACCGGGGCGAATAGCAGACGTGTTGAAAAAGGAAGTGCCAACCCTGCAAATATTGACTCTTTGCATAAATTAAATGTAATTGTCAGTAAAAAGCCTTTTGACACTTCTGAAATGCTTGTCATTATACTTCAGTATACCATAGTAACCTCTGACAAAAAGACCTAAAAACACCGAAGCAGCAGACTTTGTGAAAATTAATATTTGTGTCATTCTCAAAACGTTTGGCCAGGGCTGTACCAAGCAGGGGTGGACTGACCATTTGGAAACTCGGGCACTGCCTGAGGACCTGAAGTCAGTAGGGGGCCCCATGAGATGCCCCTGGTACCTTTTTCATAGGCTTTTTTGAGTTTGGGCAAGGACACAGGGGCCCCATGATCCCCTATTGCCCAGGGGCCCCATAAGTTGTCAGTCCGCCCCTGGTACCAAGTGAAACTTTTGTTTTCATTTATTTAAAACAAAATGGACCGCATCCCCCTAGGTACATCACTGCCTTTTACAGCCATTATTCAAGTTTTTTTGTGTACCCCTAAATGTTCTTGCGCATACTCAATGATGTGAACCACTGCATGAAAAACACATTTTGAGTCCGCTATTGCCAGCTGTGGCAACATAAGATATGCATGAACATTAAATATTTATTATAAATTGCAATTCATGTTTCCAAAATGTTCATTATTTATTTATGAATCTGTTTGTAACAAAATATTAAAGTATGTGTGACAGCAAAACCCAAGCTTATGGGGGTTCAGTAACATCTTTGACTGCTGAAGCCGGTATCAAAAGTCGATGTATTTATTATACGAGCATGCAGGGAGAGCAACACAATACAGTTGTGGCCAAAATTATTCAACCCCCACTGAAATTGAGTGTTTTGGCCAGTTTGACATTGCTTTTGATCATTCAGTCATCTTGCTTACATTTACATTAAAGAGGCACTTGTAGGTCAGACAAATATAACATAACAGTTATAATGAAATAACCACAAATGTCTTTTCTGTGCTCACAGCATTATCAGTTTTATTCAACCCCCAAGTGACATTCAATCTTAGTACTTAGTACAGCATCCTTTTACAGTTATAACAGCTTTTAAACGTGAAGCATAGCTTGACACAAGTGTCTTGCAGCGATCTACGGGTATCTTCGCCCATTCTTCATGGGCAAAGGCCTCCAGTTCAGTCACATTCTTAGGCTTGCGCACTGCAACTGCTTTCTTTAAGTCCCACCAGAGGTTCTCAATCGGATTTAAGTCTGGTGACTGCGATGGCCACTCCAAAATGTTCCAGCCTTTCCTCTGCAACCATGCTCTAGTGGACTTGGAGGTATGCTTGGGATCATTGTCCTGTTGAAAGGTCCAACGTCTCCCAAGCCTCAGGTGTGTGACGGACTGCATCACGTTTCCATCCAATATCTCCTGGTACTGAAGAGAATTCATGGTACCTTGCACACGCTGAAGCTTCCCTGTACCTGCAGAAGCAAAACAGCCCCAAAGCATGATTGACCCTCCACCATGCTTCACAGTAGGCAAGGTGTTCTTTTCATCATAGGCCTTGTTCTTCCTCCTCCAAACATAGCGTTGATCCATGGGCCCAAACAGTTCTAATTTTGTTTCATCAGTCCACAGAACACTATCCCACAACTTTTGTGGTTTGTCCACATGGCTTTTGGCATACTGCAGTCGACTCTTCTTATTCTTTGGAGACAGCAAGGGGGTACGCCTGGGAGTTCTGGCACGGAGGCCTTCATTACGCAGTGTGCGTCTTATTGTCTGGGCTGAAACTTCTGTACCCACATCTGACAAATCTTTTCTCAGTTCCTCAGCAGTCACACGGGGACTTCTCTCCACTCTACGCTTCAGGTAGCGCACAGCAGTCGAAGTCAGCATCTTCTTTCTGCCACGACCAGGTAGCGTTTCAACAGTGCCCTTTGCCTTGAATTTGCGAATGATGCTTCCTAAGGTGTCTCTTGGTATGTTTAACATCTTTGCAATCTTCTTATAGCCATTGCCCTTCCTGTGAAGAGAAATCACCTCTTCTCTTGTCTTCCTGGACCATTCTCTTGCCTTCACCATGTTTGTAACCACACCAGTAAATGTCTAGAAGGAGCTGAGTATCACAGTCATTTTAAAGCTGCCTAATTGGTGCTTATTATGCTTGATTGCTGCTCGGTGACATCCACAGGTGTTTTCAATACCTGATGGAAAGCACCTGTATGAACCTCTGTTCTTCAGAGTGGTAGTCTTTAAGGGGTTGAATAATTGTGGCAATGAAGAAACCACATAAGAACCATTTACTACTGTATTACATAAACAATTGATGTCATTTTAGTTGCATTTGGGTAGTTACAACGTCCTTGTAGGATTTGATTCTGAATACAATTCCAAATGTACACTATAGTCCCTAAACCCCTTTACAGCATTGGGGGTTGAATAATTTTGGCCACAACTGTACATAGCATTGAATTCAAAGGATTTACTCTATCTTCAGGTTTCTAGCACAATTTATATGTCCTAGGATGGGTGATAACCTAAGGCTCCTTTCACATGGGGCGGACCTGTCAGCAGATCCACTTGCTCAGCGGAGGATCTCTCTGCTGATGCCCACGAAGCAAGCGGATGACAGGTTTGTGTCTGCTCTGCTGATGCAGAGTGGACACAGACACAGCCCGCTGTTTTCTATTGGGCAGTTGGATGGAAATGGACTGCCTGTCCGCTACCACCAGACTGTCATCTGATCTGTTAGACAGATGGGGAATGGATCCCCATCCATCTGGTTTTAGCGTATTGGATGCCGACGGGTGTCAACTGACACCCGCTGTTCTATAGAGAGCTATGGATGGTCCAATTGGGTCCAGCTGAAAAATTGACCTGACCAGACCATCAGTGTGAAAGGAGCCTAACCATTTAATTGCGTTGAAATTTCATCCTTGTTTCTAGTGGAATTTGTGTGTGTGCATCCACTGCATCTCAAATGTTATGAAGGGGAACTGCCTGCACACAGATGCATGGAACACCTGGGCATGTCATGCAGGGAAAACATGTCCCTCACACGGGGTTACGCTTAAGTGCATCCATGTAAATGAGACCTTAGGCTTAGCTTACACCTGTAGTTGGGGGTAGAACAAAAATGTGGTTGGGCTGCATTTTTATTACTCTCACAACCCTGTCACTTCCTGCCACATTCAAGTGAACGGGGTTGCTCTGCATCGGCTAGCCTCACAGTTGCAACAAAGTATTCCCATTCAAAAAGCCCCCCCCCATCAGAAGAAAAAAAAAATAGCCATTCAGGAGGTGGCAATATCACACCCAGATTGCCTGTCAGCCATGTCTACACAGCTCTGTGAAAAACGATCCACTGCTGATGCAGGTATAAATGAGCCCTTAAAGTGTTACTAAACCTAGGACCCTGCATTCACTATATCCGGTCTCCCCGGACCCTGCATTCACTATATCTGGTCTCCCCGGACCCTGCATTCACTATATCTGGTCTCCCCGGACCCTGCATTCACTATATCTGGTCTCCCCAGACCCTGCATTCACTATATCTGGTCTCCCAGGACCCTGCATTCACTATATCTGGTCTCCCCGGACCCTGAATTCACTATATCTGGTCTCCCCGGACCCTGCATTCACTATATCTGGTCTCCCCGGACCCTGCATTCACTATATCTGGTCTCCCCGGACCCTGCATTCACTATATCTGGTCTCCCCGGACCCTGCATTCACTATTTCTGGTCTCCCCGGACCCTGCATTCACTATATCTGGTCTTCCAGGACCCTGCATTCACTATATCTGGTCTCCCCCAGACCCTGCAGTCACTATATCTGGTCCCCCCCAGACCCTGCATTCACTATATCTGGTCCCCCCCAGACCCTGCATTCACTATATCTGGTCCCCCCCGGACCCTGCATTCACTATATCTGGTCCCCCCCGGACCCTGCATTCACTATATCTGGTCCCCCCCGGACCCTGCATTCACTATATCTGGTCCCCCCCGGACCCTGCATTCACTATATCTGGTCCCCCCCGGACCCTGCATTCACTATATCTGGTCCCCCCCGGACCCTGCATTCACTATATCTGCTCTCCCCGGACCCTGCATTCACTATATCTGGTCCCCCCCGGACCCTGCATTCACTATATCTGGTCTCCCCGGATCCTGCATTCCCTATATCCGCTCTCCCCGGACCCTGCATTCACTATATCCGCTCTCCCCGGACCCTGCATTCACTATATCCGCTCTCCCCGGACCCTGCATTCACTATATCCAGTCTCCCCGGACCCTGCATCCCCTATATCCGCTCTCCCCGGACCCTGCATTCACTATATCTGGTCCCCCCCGGACCCTGCATTCACTATATCCGCTCTCCCCGGACCCTGCATTCACTATATCCGCTCTCCCCGGACCCTGCATCCCCTATATCCGCTCTCCCCGGACCCTGCATTCACTATATCCGCTCTCCCCGGACCCTGCATTCACTATATCCGCTCTCCCCGGATCCTGCATCCCCTATATCCGCTCTCCCCGGACCCTGCATTCACTATATCCGCTCTCCCCGGACCCTTTAACCCGGACTGGTTAAAGCTTGTAGGAGGAGTTTTCATTCTGCTTTAGGAGGATGCAGGAGCGCTGTCTGGACAGTGCTAATTGGCCCTGTGCTGATCACATGCACCCTCCCAAGGAAAAAAAAACTCTAGCAATACACACCAAACTGAGCACGTGCAGAGTGATTCCACACAATATAACTGGAAGAAGGGGAGGATCAGAGAAGACAGAATCAAACAGTCTTTTTACACAATGCAGAGGATTAACCTCTTAGGTTCCACAGTGAGTATAGCAAGCATGCTTTACTGCATATACAGACTGGGTTTAGTAACACTTTAAATTAGGACTAGAGGCAAAACTTTTTTGTTTTGATTAGATTGGAGAGGGAATAGAACCAATGTGGCCTTTATTGCTGACTGTGCCCCTTAGGGAGATTCACCCTCTCTATTTTTCCTTTTTACCATTATCAATGATGGTGAAAGTAAAAAAATCCCAAATTTTGGGTAGTCACCAGAGCAGTAATAGAAGGGGACACTAGTTCTGGTGACGACCAGGGATTCCCTCACTTCCTGTTTGGCTATGGGACAGGAAGTGAAGGGAAATCTACCCAATGGGACAGACATGGGGGAAAAAAAACATCCAAAATGAAAAAGAAAATTGCCTTTAGTTGTACTTTTAATGATTTTAGTAGTCTAAAAAAAGAAAAAAGGTTCTGTAGACTTTTACCTTAAGGACAGAGAAACCTTTTTTTTTTTTTTTTTCCTTTTTTAAAAGGTAAACCTGTGTTTGCAGCTGAAAGTAAAGGTCTTCGGCTTCAAGCTATATCACTGTGGTCATGGCTGTTAGTAACAGCCCAGGTACAGCCTGTATACAGCGTCTTAAAATAGTTTTTGTTTATAAACATTAGAAATAATGATAGAATTGCATAAAAGATTAAACAGAGAAGACTAAGAATATCGCTGCTCCTTGCATTCCAGCTTCAGCCCAATCATTTTTTTTTCCTGTCTCCCTTTGATTTACAGAGAGATGTATTGCTGTTTGAGTCATTTCTAATGCTATGGAATGAGTCAGAGCTGGAGAGGAGGATCAAGAGGTTGGAGAGGTGGTGGAGGAGGAAATCAATATTCGGGGGCATGGAGAGGAGGAGGCCGATGCTGGAAGCAAAGAGGCAACGGGAGGGGGCAGAGTGTACTTTGGAACAAGAACACTGGAAATGAGCCTTCATGTAAGTGAGACATTTTTCATTTAATCAGAAATACAAAAATGTGTTCACATCTCTCAAGGTTTTTGTTTTGCAGGTGCAGCTTCAAGTGAAATGCATCTTCAATAGAAATAAATTGTAACATAAGAAAATCTTGGGGTAACACCAGGGGCGGACTGACAACTCATGGGGCCCCCGGGGAATAGGGGATCATGGGGCCCCTGTGTCCTTGCCCAAACTCAAAAAAGCCTATGAAAAAGGTACCAGGGGCATCTCATGGGGCCCCCTACTGACCCCGGGCCCTCGGGCAGTGCCCGAGTTTCCAAATGGTCAGTCCGCCCCTGGGTAACACATACCTTTTAAACACACCGTGCTGAAACTCTTCCAGACCCAAAATGCAGAAGTGTGATTGTAGCATAAAGCTGTCCTCAGAGCGTGCACTGATTTGGGGTGCAGATCGGCCCTGTTTCATGCAGCTCCTCTGATACCCCCCACTTCTCCCACATGTTACAGTGGTTGTAAATTCTTCCAAATACCCAGTGAAATGACTGTCTTCAAGTGATGCACAGAGATGAAACAAATCCTCTTACATGAGCTGTACCTGTTTATTCTCTTCTCTACATCCATTTAAAGTCAAGAATTTATAAAGCTTGTCTGAGCTGTCAGAAAGCAGAGGGTGGCGAACCACTACGTAGCTCAGCAAGGAAATGATTGGAAGGAACACCCCTCCCGCCCCTCCACACAGCTCACAGAAACAGAGCTGAGACTGTCAATCACAGGCTGTGTGCTGGAGATCACTCCTGTCACCTTTTTTCTCTTGGTGTCAGGAAGACTTATCAGAAGTGATTCACACTGGTGGCTAAGGAACGATGCAGCAGACAGAAATGGCACTTCGTGCTCTTGAGACAAGCACACGCTATAGAGGGATATACTTTGTACATATTTCATATCTGAGCTTTATAACCACTTTAAGGCCTCTTATACATGGGTTTCTGATCTAATCCGCCTGTCATTTTTTCAGGCAGACCAGATCAGAAGCTACGTTTGTCTATGGGCGACTGGGTGTCACCAGACTTGCCTCCGTTTTACATCTGATTTTCTCTGAGTCAGTACAGATATGGAGGGAAAAAAAGCAAGTGGTCTGCATCCTTTCCTGTGTTTTCAGACCTAATTGTGATTGAATTGGAGGTAATCAGATGGACGCGAGCAGGGGCGGACTGAGAACTCATGGGGCCCCCGGGCAATAGGGGATCATGGGGCCCCTGTGTCCTTGCCCAAACTCAAAAAAGCCTATGAAAAAGGTACCAGAGGCATCTCATGGGGCCCCCTACTGACCCCGGGCCCTCGGGCAGTGCCCAAGTTTCCAAATGGTCAGTCTGCCCCTGGACACGAGTCAGTTTGCATCCATATGCCCATTAATCTAATATGGGCCAGGAAAGTCCTGGTTTTAAAAAAAAAAAAAAAATGAATGGCCATGGATTTCCCAAAAGTGACACCCACTCTGTTTTGCTTTAAATGTTCATTGAACAGATCCCCCTACCTGATCGCACTGGGCATGGCCTGTGTGGAAAGGGCATTGTGGTGGTATGGGGATACAATTGTCAATATCACCTGTTTTGTTTATTCCACCGAAACCCATAAAATGCGTTTATGTTATATTACCAATATAGACTTTTAAAAGATTAAAAGTTATCCAGACACAGCTTAAATTTTAGGAGTTTCCTGCTGACTTGGCTAAAATTTTAGCTGTGGGGGGGCACAATTGGCACCACCTGGTTCAACAAAAGTCAGTTTAAATATTGACTGAGTTAGGGCTTGTTCACACTAGGCTGTTTTGCCAACGCTTGTCAAACGCCCCTATAGCGTTTGGCAAGCGTTGGTCCGGCGTTTGCGGAGCGTTTTTTAACGCTCGGCAAACGCCGCATGCGCGGTTTAGCGGCGGTTGCTAGGCGTTTGCTGAGCGTTAATAACGCCCCACAAACGCCTATAATGCAGTTTGAGTGGTGTTACCGCTCCGCAAACTCCCCGCAACCGCGTCGCAACCGCACCGCAAACGCCGGACGGGCGTTTGCGGAGCGGCACCATAGACGAGAATAGGAGGCTTCAAAGCCTCCTGACTCGTCCAGAGGCGTCCATTTTGCCGCGATGCGACGCAAACTCTCCCGTTAGAACAGCACCATGTGCTGTAATGTGCAGAATTGGCAGAGGCGTTTGGGAAGCGGTAAAAACGCTTCCCAAACGCCTCTCTGCCGCCTGCACACAAGGCTAGTGTGAACGTAGCCTAAGGTGGAAAATTATCAGCTTAACAGTGGCTGTATCCTATTGGATGCAGTCACTGTTCAGGTGATCAGACAGTGCGGGAGCTGTGTCTATCTGAATACAATAGCCAGCAGTGCAGATTTCTCTATTAACGCTGTCTAATGTAGATGGAATAGTTATTGTAGATGGAGGAATTTAAAGTGGTTGTAATGGTAAAACATTTTTTACCTTAATGTATTCTATGCAGTAAAGAAGAACTCTGGGATAAGCAAAAAAAAATCACCATTGGTACACCTCTTACACAAAACACCAAACAGTTAATGAAATTTAGAAAATCCTTACCATTTAGGAGAAAAGTCTAATTGAATTTTAAAGACCTCTGTCAGGATCCAGGTGTTCTGCGGCATCGCGTCGGGCGGCGCATGTGCAGAACACCAACTCTCTCTACCCGGCGGGCGGTAGGACCTGGCCACGCATGGCAGCGGTGGGGTTCACGCATGCGCACTCGGGATCACGGACGCGCGCCTGGCACCAATGACAGCGGGAGGCGGGCTATTTAAACGTAGGAACAGGTATGTTAGTTGCCGTTTGGTCTTGTATCCTGTGTCCTGTATCCTGTTCCTGTGTTGCTGTATACTCCGTTGCCGACCTCTGCTTGTTCCTGATCCTGCTCTCTCCTGTTTGACCCCTGGCTTGCCTGACTACTCTTCTGTCTGATCCCTGGTACTGTATTTGCCCGCATCCTGCTGAACCTGGCTTGTGACCTGACCATTCTTAGCTCGCTCCTCTGTACCTCGCTGCCCGCATAATACCGACCCGGCCTGTCTGACCACGCATACCGTATCCATCCATCCATCCGGTTTGGATCAGACCTGTGTATCTGTCTGCCTCTTCCAAAGTAGATTCCGTTCCTGCACTCCCCTGTCAGTATTCTCTACCACCCCAGGACGCACTCGGGGGTCGCGACCTGGTTTCAGTCTGCACCAAGTCCATCCCCACCATCAGGGGCCCTGGTGAACAGCAGGCTGGGACTTAGACCCCGCGCCCTGGGAGCGTCCGTGCGGTGGGCTGCTAGAGACTCTGCCAGGCGGCATAACAACCTCATCTCTGTAATTTCAAAAGATAACAGCATCTGCTCTGCCAAGGAGGAGGTGTAACAGCCGGGATTACATCATATCCTCTCCTCTCTCTCTGCAGTAAAAGGAAACTACAGTTCCCATCAACCACAGGGAATTGTGGTGAATGTGGGTGGGTACACTAGGCCTGTACATGTTGAATGTGTCTGAGAGTCTTGGGCTACCCACCACTAAAAGTGGGGCTGAATGACATCCCTGCTTGCTGGAGAAAGAACTACAGAAGGGATGTGCCAAGACCAGTGGCAGGGGGAATAGGAGGCATAGCAGCCACCGGTCTTACAAACAGGAAACCAAAGAGAATTAACGGTTTGATTTGAAAATGAATGGGCTATTTTAGAGCAAATACTGAGTGAACCAATTGATGGATGACATATTAAGTGAAGGTAGGAAATCAGCAGCAAAGACATATAAAGAAGTGTTTGCCTGGAGTTCTGCTTTAAGGTAAAAAACCTTTTTATGTGAGCTCTACCCAGCCCCCATTGAAATACTTACCTGAACCTGATCTCGATCCACCGCTGTGCCTGTCTGCAGCAGTGCTGCTCTTCTCTCCCTTCTTATAGGAGGCTCGGTAGCAGTAGGATCCATTGGTTCCTGCTGCTGTCAATCAAATCCTGTGAGCAGAGTGTGTGAGTGTGTGTGGGGGGGGGCTGAGCCTGTCAAAAGACGCACACAGTGCAGATTGGGATCAAGCCCACATGAGTGTCCAAATAGCAAGTGGCTTGCAATGGGGGCATTCAGAGAGGCGAGGAGCCAGGAGTGCAGGTGGGGGGGACCCCAGAAAAGGAGGATCGGGGCTGCTCTGTGCAAAACCATTACACAGAGCAGGCAAGTATAACATGTTTGTTATTTTAGACTAAAAAATTTAAACCTTTTCAATCACGTAAAAGACTCACCGTTAAAAAATAAAAATAATAAATGCATGTATGTTTGCTTTTTTTTCCCCACAGGAGTCTGCAAAGCTTTGCCATCAGTGAGTAGTTGGTGCAGTGCCTGGCTCCTGCAGTCTCTTGCACCAGCTCTCTGTGCATACAGAGGTACAGGCTTTCAGTTAATGAGCTGAAGGAAGTATTAATGGGACCAGTGTGGTGATCACTGCACTTGTATTCCATTGAGAACTGCAAGTCTGTCTGCCACGGTGGGTGACTGGACTTGTAGTTCATTCATACATAGATGTGTGAATAAATGACTTGGCTGTACGGATGAAGCCCTGCAGAGAAGCACTGATTTACAAAAAGGACAGCAACTGCAGGGTAAAACCCCCACGCACACTGTCATGGGGTTGGGGGGGTTTGCTTAACATTTTATATCTTATACCCTAAATACAGGTGTAACATTTTAACATGTTGCCAAAGGCGGAGTTAGCCTTTTAGGAAATCTAATTGTGTATGGCCAGCCTAAGTAATCAACTTTTGTTTTCCTTCAATTGATTATTTGTCTAGGTTTTTCTGGAGCACCTGCCAGACCCCGATATACCCAGACTTCCTTGGATAAATTTATCCCATACAAAGGCTGGAAGCTTTACTTCTCTGAAGGTAAAACGTGAGAAATATACCAAAGAACATTTCCATGCTAGTCTTGATGCAGCAGCAATAAAGGAAAAGTGCTTTATCCTGCTATCTCCATCCCTTTTATTTCCAGCATGCTATCAGTCATCTGCTGCCTGTGTTCCTCCTTTTGTGTTCCATCAACTATCTTTTAGCAGGACAACATTTTTCAATTTGTGCTCATGATGACTGGTGTCAGGAGTCAGGGAAGATGCACAATTTCTCTGTGCGATATATGAAAGCATTTTGATTCTGGTCATGTACTTAACCCTGTCAACTCCCAAAGAGGACATACATCTTTGGCAGCAACATTTCCCATTAATTACAGTATGTCCCTTAATATTGTATCTGCTTTTTTTTTTTTTTTATTGGATACTGCCTACATTGCTCAGCTGATTATACTAAAGTACATTGGACTGAATGTAAAATTCTGTATATTGCTTGCAGTGATGTATAGCTTAAAAAAAGAAATGTAAACATTAGTAACATGCTACACATTACATCCTTATGTTCTTTTGACTTTAATTTGTTTTATCGTAACTGTAGGCTTTTCATGTTTTTTTCTGTTTCCCTTTTTTTTTTTTTTTTTATATAGAGTATAGTAGCAGGCATTTACATGTTACCACTTTCACACCCTGAAATACACACCTTTCAGGAGAGCAATGTCAGGGATGCGGGTATGACCAGAAGTGTGTGGACTGACACAGGGAAACGCAGGCTTCAGATATAGTAAATAATATAATTTATTAAGACTAACAATACAAACGCAGTGCAAAACTAAACATAAACACAGTGCAAACAAACTGAACCAGACCTCCAACAGATAACAAACATACAATACAAGAGTAGTCAGGCAGGCCGGGTCAGTGGCAAACGGAGTACCAGGAGCAGGCGGGAGAGTGGTCAGGACTAGCCGAGGTCAGTACAGGCAGAGTTCAAGCAGAGTCAGGACAGAAGTAACAGGATCAGGAAACCAGGGCCAAGCAAACAGTACAACAAGGCGCTGACTGCAGGTCTGGCCATCCCTTAAATACACCACCTGCAATCAGCCCCAGGTGGTGGCTAATTGCCGGAGTGAGCCTCTGGTTGCTGAGAGCACCCGCTGGCCAGTCCTGGTACTGCAACCCACAAGGCAGGTGAGTCCCACCACTATTGGCAAGTCCATTCCTGACAAGCAGTCACAAAAATACATTTCTTCATGCTTTGGCTAACTGTACATCTAGAACCAGCAGGCTATGACACAGATATATTTTTTTTTAATTTTCTAGTGTGTGTGTGTGTGTGTGTTGCCCTCAAGGATCTTACAATATAAGGTTCCTAACTCACATACTATGGGCAATTTAGACAGGAGCCAATTCAACAACCAGCATGTCTTTGGCTTGTAGGAGCAAACCAGAGTACCTGGAGGAAACCCGCACAGGGAAAACATACAAACTCCAGGCAGGGAGTGTTATGGTTGAGATTTGACCCGAAAAACCCTAGTGCTGCTATCCAGGTTTCCAGGCTTAATTTTGTTGTGAGATCACTCTGGAAAACCCCCCCCGTAGCATTTCTAGCTGCAGCCATCTTGAGTAAGGGCAGGTGATTCATGTAGCATTTACTTCCTGGAATCCACCTGCCCTTAGTTCAGGCATACAGGCAGGAGGGTGTGCTAAGCTAAGAAAGAAACTCCCCCCTCCTCCAGATGAAAGGGAGAAAAAAAAAATCACATGAAGACTTCTGGGATGTATGACATCATTTTGGCCTAGGCCAGAAACCACCTGAAGAATTGTGAAAAAAAAGTTTTGCTTTCATTTTCAGTAGTACAGGTGGGTAGGAATAGCCAAAACATTTTTTTGTTATCTTTTTTAAATAGTCTAAGTAATAGAAATATCATTTTAATTCTTCTTTTTTTTTTCTTTTTTTTTTTAACAAAGTTCAGGTTTCCACTTTCTTTTCCTCTCTGCATACAGCTCCAGTAGCTACCATGACTTTATGAGAAAGTGAGACCTTACCACAGTGGAATCAAATAAAGGTTGACTTTTATTTCTATAACTATAAAAATAAAAACTGCACAAAAGTGTGTAGGTAAAAAAAAAAAAAAAAGTTATTCAAAACGTGACAAGTCGTTTTAAAAAGACTATGTCCAATTAAACCTCAGAAAATGGCATATTAAAAAAAAATCTACTATATCTGCAACAAAATGGCTAAACCATTTAATTCCTATGTTCCTATCATCTTGTACGTGGAGAACAGATTTTATTCTGCTCGGAATTTAAAAGCTGTGTGCCTCTGTTCTCAAGGACCACCTTCCTCCAGGGAAGATGTGACATATGGCAAAGTTGAACTCTGGGGAGAAGCTTGCTCAGCTACATTTGTGTGAGCTTCAATGAGCAATTTATGTACAGTTCTAGTTATATTAAAAGCATTTTTCTATTTTTTTTTTTTTTTTTTTGTACACAAAGTATCAGGAAAAAATACCAAAGGGCCCCATGGACTTGGGGTTATATTTTTACAGAACCCTAGCTGAATGTAGCTGTAGCAATCCCATTATAGGAATCTGTTCTAAGCAGAGCCGTTTTCTGCAGTCTCTGCCCTACTTTCTCTTTTTCAGAAAGCTTCATGTTCTCCTGCTTCGTTATGCAGCTAATACTGGACAAAAAGTTTTTGTTTTTTTTTCTCTTTGCTACTTTCTCCCATTCATTCCATCTTTGCAGCTCACACACATTTCCCCTCATGGTGCATTTTTAAGATGTGTTCAGAATAATTGCATATAATTGCACCTTTTTACATCGTTGAAAAGGTGAACCTTTGAAAATTCATGATTTGTAAATGTATATTAAATCCCTGATAAGAGGAATACAGGCTTGCAGATAGTGCAGCTGAATCGTTTTATTGCTACTTGTCATAAAGATGTAACAATGACTGCTAATGTATAGCCATGGAAAATGTCTGATTATAAGCCCTTTATAGAACTGATAAAAACATACTTGTTAAATATTCTGTGAATTTCCACTCAATGTGAATATACAGTTGTGCTCAAACGTTTGCATATCCTGGCAGAAATTGTGAAATTTTGGCATTGATATTGAAAATATGACTGATCATGCCAAAAAATGCTCTTTTATTGAAGGATGATGATCATATGAAGCCATTTATTATCAAATAGTTGTTTGGCCCCTTTTTAAATCCTAATGATAACAGAAATCACCCAAATGGCCCGGATCAGAAGTTTCCCCCCCCCCTGGAATGTTTGGCCTTGGTACAGACACACAAGGTGACACACACGGGTTACAATGCCAATTAGAGGTTAATGTCCCACATCTGTGGCTTTTTAAATTGCAATTAGTGTCAGTGTATAAATAGTCAGTGAGTTTGTTAGCTCTCACATGGAAGCACTGACTAGGCTAGATACTGAGCCATGGGGATCAGAAAAGAACTGTCAAAAGTCCTGCGTAACAAGGTAATGGAACTTTATAAAGATGAAAAAGGACATAAAAAAAGTCCAAAACCTTGAATATGCCAATCAGTACTGTTAAATCACCTATTAACCACTTGCCTACCAGGCACTTATACCCCCTTCCTTACCAGGCCAATTTTCAGCTTTCAGCGCTGCCACACTTTGATTGACAATTGCGCGGTCATGCAACATTGTACCCATATGAAATTTTGATCATTTTTTTCTCACAAATAGAGCTTTCTTTTGGTGGTATTTAATTGCCACTGGGCGCTTTACTTTTTGCGCTATAAATAAAAAAAGTGCAAAAAATTTAAAAAAAAAAAACATTTTCTTTGTTTCTATTATAAAATTTTTCAAACAGGTATTTTTTCTCCTTCACTGATGTGCGTTGATGAGGCAGCACTGATGGGCACTGATAGGCGGCACTGATGGGCACTGATAGGCAGCACTAAAGGGCGCTGATAGGCAGTACTGAGGTGGCACGGATAGGCGGCACTGATAGACAGCACTAATGAGGTGTCACGGATAGGCGGCACTAATATGCAGCACTGATAGGCAGCACTGATAGGTGACACTGATGATGGGTACTGATAGACGGCACTGACTGGCATCACTGCTGGGCACTGACTGGCGGCACTGACTGGCACAACCCCTGGGCACTGACTGGTGGCACTGACTGGCAGCACTGGTGGGCAGCACTGGTGGGTGGCACTGGTGGGCAGCACTGGTGGGTGGCACTTCTGGGCACAGGTGGGTGGCACTTCTGGGCACAGGTAGGTGGCACTTCTGGGCACAGGTAGGTGGCACTGCAGAGTGGCACAGGTGGGTGCACTGCTGGGTACAGGTGGGCGGAGCTAGTGGGCGCACTGCTGGGCACAGGTGGGCGGAACTTGCGGGTGGCACTGCTGGGTACCGATCATCAGGGCACTGATCATCAGTGTCCTGATGATCGGTGCCGATCCCCGCTGTGACAACTGCCGGTTCTCGGCAGTACTTTCCTCACGATCTGACAGCGTGAGGAAAGTGCAGCCGAGAACCGGCACTTGCATTTCCCTGTGATCAGCGTGTCATTGGACACCGCTGATCACGTGGTAAAAGGCCGCTGGGATCGGCCTTTTACCACATCACGTGATCAGCTGTGTCCGTAGGACACAGCGATCACGGAGATCGCCGGGTGCGCGCAGGAGAGCGCGTTCTGGGGGGACGTCATATGACGTCCACCCAGAACTGGCCGGCCGCAGTGAAGCCGTCATTCGGCTATCTGCGGTCGGCTACTAGTTAAGAAGTGGAAAGTTCGGGGATCTCTTGATATCAAGCCAAGGTCAGGTAGACCAAGAAAGATTGCAGCCACAACTGCCAGAAGAATTGTCCGGGATTCGAAGAAAACTCACAGACAACCTCAAAGGAAATACAGGCTGCTCTGGAAAAAGATGGTGTGGTTGTTTTTACAATACGGTGATATTTGAACAAAAATTAGCTGTTTGGTTGAGGTGCCAGAAAGAAGCTTTTACTGCACCAATGCCACAAAAAAGCCCGGTTACAATATGCCTGACAACACCTTGACATGTCTAACCGGGCCTTACTGTGTCATTGATGCAGTAAAGGCTTCTTTCTGACACCTCCACCATGCAGCTCATTTTTGTTGAAGTGTCATCATATTGTGCTCCTTCAAAACAACCGCACTGTCTTTTTCCAGAGCAGCCTGGATTTTTCTTGTGGTTAGCTATTGGTTTCCCTTTGTATCCCGAACAATTCTTCTGGCAGTTGTGGCTGCAATCTTTCTTGGTCTACCTGTACTTGGCTTGGTATCCAGAGGTCCCTGAATTTTCTACTTCTTCGTGGAAATGATGACTGGCATATTTAAGGCTTTGGACATCTTGTGTCCCTTGGAGTGGGCTGGTCAAGCAGGGAGGATGCTGTCAGTGCAATTATAGCAACACTCCTTTCTCTCTCCTCGTACTAAACCTTGACATCACTTGGCACCATTTTTAAATCCTCTATGGATGCCACTGTACCCCTAACAAAATTTGTATCTTTTTTTTTTTCACACAAATAGAGCTTTATTTTGGTGATACTTGATCACCACTGGGTTTTTTTTGTTATTATATAAATGAAAAAAGACCGAACATTTTGGGGAAAAAAAATAAATTTTTTTTGCTTTGTGCTATAAAACATATCACATAAAAAAAAAAAAAACAAAATCAAATTTTGTCATAGATTTACGTCAAAGTGTATTCTGCTACATGTCTGGTATATCCCTATAAATGAATGTTAATTGGTTTGCATGACATTTATAGCATCTACAAACTATGCTATAGATACTGGAATTTTTCTTTATTTTTATACTAGTAATGACGGTGATCAGCAACTTGGTGGGACTGTGAATGTGCAGAGGGCAGTCTGACACTAACTGATGCAGGGTGGAAAGTGACTAATGCAGGCCATAGATGGGTCGAAAATCGGCCGATTTTTCTTTTAAAAAAACGAACAATTGGTCGTTCAAGTGGCCGACGTTACCACCAATGGTAAAAAAAAAAAGGCCGATTTTCATCCCGTCTACAGCCGGCAAAAAGTGTCCCTGCAGAGAGCTCTGCTATTTCTTTGATAGTTCCTTGACATTTATAGCGGTTGCAACAATGTATCTATTTGTATCCATTTAGGATACAGATGTTTTTATTCGGAAACAAATAGATACAATGTTGCAACCTCTGTAAATGTCAAGGAACTGTCAAAGAAATAGCGGAGCTCTCTGCAGAGACACTTTTTGCCGGACTGGAATTCCTCTTATTTTTCATCCTTCTTCTTCTCCTTCATCATCATCATCATCCTCTTCTTCTTCATCATCCTCCTCCTCTTCTTCTTCTTCGTCATCATCATCCTCTTCTTCTTCTACTTCTTCATCATCATCATCCTCTTCTTCATCTTCTTCTACTTCGTCATCATCATCCTCTTCTTCTTCTGCTTCTACTACTTCTTCATCATCATCCTATTCTTCTTCTTCGTCATCATCATCCTCTTCTTCTTCTTCGTCATCATCATCCTATTCTTCATCTTCTACTACTTCTTCATCATCATCCTCTTCTTCTACTACTTCTTCATCATCATCTTCTTCTTCTTCGTCATCATCATCCTCTTCTTCGTCATCATCATCCTCTTCTTCTTCTTCTTCATCATCATCCTCTTCTTCTTTTTCTTCATCATCATCATCCTCTTCTTCTTCATCATCATCATCCTCTTCTTCTTCATCCTCTTCTTCTTCCTCTTCTTCTTTTTCTTCTTTTTGTCTTCCTCTTGCAGGTCACTGCTCATGCGCAGATTTTTTATCGGTAAAAAATCGGCCGATTAGCCCATTATTGCCGCGAAAATCGGCCGATTTTTTTTCCAACTTTCCCGATTAAAAAAAACGGCCAAAATACCGAAAAACGGCCGAACAAATAGCCCACTAACGATCCGAAAATCGGCCGATTTTATTTTCGGCCGAAAAATTGGCCGATTTTCGACCCATCTATGGCCTGCATAAGTGACACTGACATCTCCAGTGACACTAGTACAGTGATCAGTGCTAATAATATACTTTTTCACTGTACTAATGACACTAGCAGGGAAGGGGTTAACATTTAGGCACAATCACAGAGTTTACTGTGTGCCTCACAATGTTTACTGTGTGCTGCTTTCACTAAGTGTGCCAGTTTTTACTCCCTGCTTTGCAGGGGGGAAAAACAGTACATCCCCACTGTCTGTAGAGAGCCCTGACCCCCTCTTCTGTCATCAGCAGGTCCCTGCCATAAACCATTGACCAGGACCCGCTGATCGGCATGTGCTGGAGCGAATGGCAGCACATCAGGGTGGTGAGCGCCGCGGCCGCCCCCTCCCAAGAAGAGCTGGATCACATACATGTATGATGCGGTGCAGTGGGGCTGCTCTGCCGCAGTATATCTGCAGTAGGCGGTCGCCAAGTGGATGAGAATTAATATTTGATGTACAGTATACATTAATTGTTTTTCCTTTTTTTTTTTTTTGTGTTTGTCAGCTTACAGTGACAATTCTCCGTTTGTGTTAAAAGTTCAAGCCTTTGAAAGATTCTTCTCAAAGCACATTGAATATTATGACAAGGTAAGTAAAAACAGAGCTCATTGAACTGTAAACATCTTCACATCTACATTGTAATGTTCCTGCCACAGTCCCAATCAGTCTTACTGATAGATGTACAGAATTATTTATATTTCAGCATCAGATACAAGTAGGCAGAAGTTCTTACACATTTTACTCTATAACACATTTTCTCTGTGTATAAACTGAAGCTAGGACCTGCTGAGCATGCATGGGTTGTACCTTCGTCTAGAAGCCTCCCAAGATTTCTTCAACTCTTCCTCCAAAGATCAGAGGTGCTATTCCTGATGTGCATTCAACCAGGAATGCTTTTGTATTCACCACTGAGTGCTCTTCAAGTCAGTCTGAGCAAACCTGTGTTACACCACATGTATGAAGAAGTGGTGCTCAGCCAGGAAGCACAATATATGGTGTTTAATCTTTTAACAAAGTCAAATAATTCCCTATGACCTGGGTGCCTCAGCTACCTGACAGGTTTTTTCATTGTTTTTCATCGCAAAACTGCTTTACCAAATGGAAGGTCCACACAGTGGAACTAGATTTTGGAACAACCCAGCTTTTTCGATTGCGACCACACTTCCCCAAAGACCTTCATGGAGACAGATGCACTCTATGTGCATATTTATAAAGTTGAGCACAGTAGTCATGTGGTTTCCTGCAGTCTAACCAGATGTCCGATATCTTATTCTATACTGCAGTAACGATAAACAGAAGGCACACCGGCCTAGTACATTATCCTTTAAAATAATAGATTTATTGTAAAAAAAAAAAAAAAGTAAGTATTATACTCAAAGTCAGGAACGGTGCAAATACATCTCATGAGTACAGCACAAACCGTCCACTTTGAGTAGCTCAATAGGCTCTGAAGAAGAGGATAAGTCCTCAAAACGCATCAGACTCTAGATCAGTGGTTCTCAACCTGTGGGTCGCGACCCCTTTGGGGGTCGAAAGACCCTTTCACAGGGGTCGCCTAAGACCATCGGAAAACATATATTTCCGATGTGTAGAGAGCAGCTACTGTGTAGAAAGCAGCTACTGTGTAGAAAGCAGCTACAGTGTTGAAAGCAGCTACAGTGTTGAAAGCAGCTACAGTGTTGAAAGCAGCTACAGTGTTGAAAGCAGCTACTGTGTTGAAAGCAGCAGTATTGGAGGTAAAACGACACTCATAAATTATAATTACTGGGTAAATAATTTTATGGTTGGGGGTCACCACAACATGAGGAACTGTATTAAAGGGTCGCGGCATTAGGAAGCTTGAGAACCACTGCTCTAGATGTTCCATCGTTTCTGTACACCTTGATGCTTTGTGGACTGTTTGTGCTGTACTCATGAGATGTGTTTGAACCTTTTATGACTTTGTGAGTATAATACTTACTTTTTTACCTTAAATCTATTATTTTAAAGGTTAAATGCACTAGGCCGGTGCCCTTTCTGTTTGTTTATCGTTACTGCAGTGTTCCTAGACCTCTCCAGGCTTGTAAGGGCAGCAAGGCAAGTGCACCCCATGAAGGCCAAGTTTTTGACTATAGCCCATTTATGCCATTGGGCCCACTCTTCAAACGCAGGAAGATTGAAGCTTTTCATCTTATTCTATACTCATTTCTTCCATAATTCCACCCTATGATTTACAATGACAATACTATACAAGAAGGGCTTTCCTGCTTTATCTCTGTGAAATTTTTTTTTTTTTTTCTCTTCAAGACTCTTATATCCTCATATTGAGAGGTAGATAGATTCAAGTAAGTTGGCAATTGTAGAGATTCATTCCAAAGTTATTCAGGAGGGTTGAGGTCATGGCTTTGTACAGGCCTCTCGATTTCCTCCACACCAGGGATACCTCTATAAAGCCATGGTCTGAAGAGTGTGGAGTAGGGTTGGGCTCAGGCAGCTTTGAACACGAGTCCAAATTCACCTGAACGATCCCCCTGGGAAGCTCTGAAAGAGGACAGCCAATCGTAGGTGGCAGAGGCATTCCCAGCCTGGAAGCGCATGTATACATGCCCCTTGCATACAATATGTGCAGCTGCGGGGTGATTATTGCCTCCACCGTCTATGATTTGCTGTCTGCTATAAAAGCTTGCCAGCGGATTTGTGTCTGCAAGCACCTGAGCTCATCCCTACTTTACCTTCATCAGACCATGTCTTTTGGAGCTGGCAGTCATTCTGGAATAGGAAAGGGCCTTCCCCAAACTGTTACCACAAGACTGGAGTCACACAATTGTCTATAACATGTTTGTGTGCTGTAACATTAAACTGGTTATGAACCCTTTCATATTTCCAATAAAGTGACTGGCCTCAGGTGATACAGAGACATGAAACAAATCCTCCAACAGAAGTTGTACCTGTTTATTTGCAGTATTCTCTTCTCCACATTTGTTCAAAGTCCCGAATTTATACAGCTTATCTGAGCCGTTAGAAAAAAGGGGGCAGAGAGCTGAAATTACACTCTGTGGAGCTCAGTGAGGAGACCTCTGAGAGCTGGTTGCAGGGAAGGGGTCCCTCTTCGCACAGCATACAGGCACAGAGCTGATGCTGTCAGTCACAGGCTGTGTGCTGGATATCAATCTCCTATCACCTTTATTCTCTTGGTGTTAGGAAAAAATAGCAGACAGAAATGTAAATTAGTGCTCTGGATAGGGACAAGTACACACTTTAGAGGGATATGCTTTGCTCATATTTCATGCCTGAGGTTTACTACCACTTTAAATGTACTATTGTGGCCATATACTGTAGGTTTATACTGTAGCTTTGATAGTGAGGTGTCCAAAAACTTTAGCTATATAGCGTATTAGTCTATTGCTTTGGAAAAAAGTCATAAAAAGGCTATATTGTTTTTTGCAGGATGAAATTGAAAGAAAGGGAAGCATTCTTGTGGATTTCAAGGAGCTTCTGGAAGATGAGGCACTTACAACATCTGTTCCATTGTCCACTGAGCTGAAAGAGATGCCTGAAAAAATACTGGATTGTATGGGGCTTGCAATACACCAGGTGTGTGTGAAAATCCCCTTACAGTGTAGTGACCAGTGGGTAGGCCACAGCTGGCATTCCAAATGCTCAGACATAATGCTCTCCATCCATGAGAGCTTGCTTTAACGTTTTAGAAACCTACTGAGCTACTTAATTTGCAGACTTCTTAGTACATGTTTGATCATTTTTTAATCCTATTACACTGTCAACAGAGTTGTGATTCTAATTCTCAAGTAGTTTTCATTTGTCTTGAAACTGGTGTTGTAATTATTGAATGTTCCAGCATTGTGAAAATGTTCCAAATTGTGAAATTTACACTGTGTGCATCAAAATCATGTTATCTATTTAATATATTCGTATTTTTTTTAATATAATTTCATTGTAGGATAGTAAATGTCTCCTGTCTTGCCTGCAAGTAAAACAAAACAATGGCTGTTGACCATTTTAGCAGTAATTGTTCTCGCAATACTTCACTATTTGGTGTTCTTATTTGTGGTTATTTTGGAGGGACAAAGTGTGAGCATTAAGGAATTGAAAAGAGTGTGATAACCGAAGAATCATTAGAGGGAATAAGTGTGAGCGTTGATGGAGGGACAATGTACCTGGTTAAGTGTTGTTGATGGGTGGGGTTCAAGTGGCGAAGGATTGTTGGAGGGGTAAGATGTGAGGAACAAAAGGTTGTTGGAGGGGCAAGATGTGAGGGCCAAAGAAATGCTAGGGGGCAAAGGAATGAGGGTCAAAGAGCTTTTGTGGGCAAAGAAATGAGGGTCAAAGAGTTGCTGGAGGGCAAAGGAGTGAGGGACAAAGAGTTGCTGGAGGAACAAGGAATAAGAGTGAACAGTTGCTTTAAAGGTCAAGGAATGAGGACCAAAGAGTTGCTGTAATGGGTATGGGATGAGGACCAAAGAGTTACTGGAGGGACAAGGTGTGAGAGCCAAAGAGTTGCTGAAGGGGTAAGGAATGAGTTGCTGTAGTTGGCAAAGAATGATAAGGGTCAAAGAGTTGCTGAAGGAACAAGGTGTAAGGGTCAAAGAATTGCTGCAGGGGCAAGAAATGAGGGCCAAAGAGTTGCTGTTATGGGCAGAGGATGAGGGCCAAAGAGTTGCTGTTCTGGGCAGAGGATGAGGGCCAAAGAGTTGCTGTTCTGGGCAGAGGATGGGGGCCAAAAAGTTGCTGCAATGGGCAAAGAATAAGAGTCAAAGAGTTGCTGGAGGGACAGGGTGTAAGAGCCAAAGAATTGCTGGAGGGGCAAGGAATGCAGGTATAGAGTTGCTGTAATGGGCAGGGAATGAGGGTTAAAGATTTGCTGGAGGGATAAGATGTGAGTACCATAGAGTTGCTTGGGGGCAAGGTGTGAGAGCGGAAGAGATGGGGGGAAGGTGTAAGGGCCAAAGAGTTGTTGGAGACACAAGGTGTGAGGACCAGAGAGTTCTTAAAGATGTGGTGCTCTGTGGGAGCTATAATTGCTGTAAGATTACAGTTGTGGTCATGAGAGTTGCACAAGCAGGCAGCAGAATATTGGAGATATCATGTTCATGGAAACATAGAATTATCCAGGACACACTGGGGTTAATTTACTAAAACTGGAGAGTTCAAAATCTGGTGTAGCTCTGCATGGTAACCAATCAGCTTCTAACTTCAGCTTGTCCAATTAAGCTTTGACAAAAAAAACCTGGAAGCTGATTGGTTTATATGCAGAACTGCACCAGATTTTAAACTCTGCAGTTTTAGTAAATCAACCCCATTATATTATTGGTTTAGCATCAGGCTTTATATCTGAATTCCTGTCGTGGACTTGCCCTCATTTACCAAAGTGTATGACACAGGAACTGTCTATATAAAATTCACCATACGTTACAATCCTACGGTTCTATCTATATGCAGGCTCCTTTAGATTTACCAAAACTGGTAATATGAGGACCTACATAAACTAATGAATCTGAATCCAACCTGACAGGCCCCTGCACTACATACCCTGTTTCCCCGAAAATAAGACAGTGTCTTATATTAATTTTTGCTCCCAAAGATGCGCTAGGTCTTATTTTCAGGGGATGTCTTATTTTTCCATGAAGAAGAATATGGTACACATTTATTGTCAAATGGTCCTCCTGTGTCATTTTGATTGCCCCCTCTGATCCTCCTGTGTCATTTTGATTGTCCCCTCTGATCCTCCTGTGTCATTTTGATTGCCCCCTCTGATCCTCCTGTGTCATTTTAAGTGATTCCCCTCCCCCCACCCCTGTGCCACTGAACACCTTCACCAGACATCCCCCCCACCCCTTTATCAGACATTTCCCCCCTGGGGCCTGCCTGGGGACTGTCACTAAGCTGGCTGGGGCCTGGACCTGGGCTGCAGCAGGGTCTGCCACTGACTGAGAACCTTCAGTCATCATGAAGGCGTTGTCACCAGAGACAGACCAGCACTCACCACCTTCGCCGCGTCCCATCCGCTCTGATCCTCCTGTTCTTCTACACGCATCTCTCTCCCGCCTACTCCGACCTCCGCTCCGCCTTCACACAGCAGTGACGTCACTGGTTTCTAGACGCCAGTCGGGGCGGCCCTAGCAACCAGTTTACGGTAAATAAATTTTCATTACGAGACAGAGCCTAGGGGGGCCTTATTTTCAGGGGGATGCCTTATATTTCACCCAGAAGGAAACCTGTAAGTAGGTCTTATTTTCGGAGGATGTCTTATTTTCGGGGAAACACGGTAGTTGATAGATCCAAAGCATATAGTACAATCAGATTGTAGCGTGTTTGGTGTGTTTAAAATGACTGCTGTTCTTCCTACATAGTATGGACTGTCTGCTTTCACTAGGCAGTACTATTATTATTATACAGTATTTATATAGCGCCAACAGTTCACTCAGCGCTGTACAATACAATGGGAGACTATACATGAGAGGGCACAATAACAATACAATGCGATACACGAGGGGTTCAAGGGCCCTGCTCCTTGGAGCTTACAATCTAGGAGGGTAGGGATAGTGGTACAGGAGGAAAAGCTGTGGGGGATGGAGTGGTAGGAAGAGTGGAGGAGATCGTCAATTAGCAGAGGGCAGGGTAGGCTTCCCTGAAGAGGTGGGTTTTCATGGTGCGCCCAAAGGAGAGGAGAGTAGGTTATAGTCTGATGAATTCGGGTAGGGAGTTCCAGAGGATGGGTGATGCCCTGGAGAAGTCCTGGAGGCGGGCATGGGAGGAGGAGACCAGGGAACTAGAGAGAAGGAGGTCTTGTGAGGAGCGGAGAGTGCGTTTTGGGTGGTATTTGGATATTAGGTCAGTGATGTAGTTTGGGGCAGAGTTATGGACAGCTAATGGTTCCTCTCCCATTAAGTTTGACAAATAGGACCCTGAGCATTCATTTATACAACCCAAAAATGCACTGTTGTGTCTGCAGGTGCTAACCAAAGACTTGGAGAAACATGCAGTAGAGTTACAGGAGCAGGAAGGTCTTCCGCTGGAAGAGACCCCCATAGTTGATGTACCATACATACATGCTAGGTAATTATCTGTCTCTTTATATTTACAGTGTACTGTCTGTAGTTGGTGTACACCATGACTTCATGACTTTTTTCGGTCTTTATTTTTCCCCCAGGGTGTACAATTATGATCCACTAACCCCTCTGAAAAACCTCAGAGCTAATTTGTATGGCAAATATGTGGCATTGCGTGGGACAGTGGTTCGAGTTAGTAACATTAAACCACTATGCAACAAAATGGCCTTCATATGCAACATGTGTAGAGATGTACAGAGCTTTCCTTTTCCTGATGGGAAATACACGCTTCCAACAAAGGTAATAGCTTTTTCTTTCAGGGCACCGATCGAAGGAATGTTTTTGTTCTTTTTAATCTAGTAAATAAGTAAACGAATATTAGAAATACAACGTATTGCATGTGCATTGTCTGTCTGTAAGCAGTCCCATTCTTGCATATTAGTTCATATAGCTGAACCTTTCTTTCCCTGTCTCCTACTTTATTGGACTAGGTTAGTTCACACTTATAATTCATTGGGGGTATAACTGGAGTAGCCACTGGAGATATATAGATGTACAGAAAACTTATAAATGTAAATAAGTTATTTTTATAGAAGCATGTGGATTTGCTCAATTGCCTGTCATCTTGATTAGAGCTTTAAAGGGCAACTCCATTTTCATGGGAAAACAAATTGGCAAATAAAATAAATAACCTAGCATATACAATTGCGACTCAAGTCAAATTGTAATTGAAAGTTATTAAAAATGACCTTTCCTTTTCAATCTTCAGCACTGTAATTTTCTTTGTCTGTGTCCATGTGCAAGCTGAATCTATATGGGATTGGTTTTATAATTTTCAGTCAGCTGCTGCACCTGCAGGGCTCTGAGGAAAGTGTCAGGGTCTGCATCCCTTTAGACGTGATTTCCCTTTGGGAGTAGCTCACCAATAATGACACTTTTGTTGCAAGGGGTGCTCAAAATCTGATTTGTATCTTAGTGCAGACTTCTGGGAAAATCGGTAAGCCAATTACACAAGTAGGAAATTACATTTCTGGGGGAAGGGATGTGCTGTACACTTATAAACACAATAAATAGGTAGGCGCTGAACCAACCTCACAAGCAAAATACAAATACAATGCAATATATAGTATATATAATTATTATGTATATAATACATAATAAATGCAAATACAAAAATAAACCATCTTTCTACATCTTATGGCAGACACCAGCAATAAATCAAATGTGATAATCCATGGTTACCATGACTTCCAGTTAGTAGCATGCATCCACCATTTATATAAATGATAATAAAACAATCATATATTATATAGTGACAGTCCCATAACAATCCATTGCTGTGAACCACGAAGTTATACACTTTCAGCACGTGCAGACAAAATAAGTAAATTTCACACTCACCAAAGGTGATTGACCCCAATTACGGTGGTCATGCAGCCCTTTTGTTATAATGGAATGGATGATCAATGGTGGGCTCTCCTGAGATATCCGTCCCGATTGTCAGCACATCCTATGTGTTGCCCCAATAGAACATTCGTATGACTCCTAAATGAAGCAATAGCGACAGGGTTCCATGCACCAGGCTCTCCTTGCCGTGAAGGCAGTGCTCCACACAGCTCAAATAAACCAGATGAATCGAGAATTCTGAGTGTAGTATTTATTACAATTTGCATAAAAAGAACATATAACTATCAACTCACATGTATGGGTGCCCTAAAAACCAGCACCAATTTGTATAGCCTATAGGATCTGAAGATATGGTCGTTGTGCGTTCCAAGCCTTGCTTTCGCTGGGCCGGATTTGACGTCAGGGGAACCCGGAAGTGACGGGATTACGCTTCTACATACGTTTCGCCCTGCAGCATCTTCAGGAAGTGACACACTGCCATTACCAAGCAATTGATATAGACACAAAGCTATACTGATTGGACAACTCCCAAAGGATACCAGGTGACCCTATTGGGTGGCTCCAACAGCATGGCCGACATATGTGGCTGCTAATTGTGTGTTATACGGGCTATACATACTGTCACGATGTTACAATAATGGGAACCTTCTGGACATATCTTTGGTAAATGAAGATAATGGCACTATCTAACACAAAATCTAAAACTTAGGCACATTTATATTGTAATAAACACAATGTGAATATAGTATAACAAAACAATATATTTAAAAAATAAAAAAACTGAAAAGAATGTTGCAAAACCAAATTAAATTGGAGAGTGAAATTGCCTCCAATTATTAAACAGAAAGGGGACTCAATTGAATATGAATTAGAAATATTAAAACTGAAATTGTAAATGAAAAGGTCATAAAACAAAGAGTTAATTTATATGCTTAAAAAGGTATTAATTAGATAAGAAATTAATGGATGGGTAACTATACTAAAAATTACATATTAGAATTAAAAATGTAAAACAATGTGTTATATATCTCTATCCCAGACCTATTATTACATAAAACATGGGATGCATGATATGTAAAGAATCTCTTCACATGCCATGTGTATATAATATAATTTTTTTTTATATGTATAGGACAATGTCAAACTGAAGTACTCCTATACCTAATAGTAAAACACGCAAATGCTAGAGGGGTGTAACTGAGATATGAGAGTAGCCCAGCCCCAGCTGCATAATGTACTATAAATATTTCTACCATTTCCGCAAATAAAAGTGCAAAATGGATCTGGTGTGTGGGGCTGTCTCAGGAGTGAGATGCTAAACTCTTTTTGAAAAAATGGAATAGCTAATCTGTTCTTAATCTTAATCATAGAGATGCAGGGTTAGATCATATAAATATCCATAAACATTAATTTTGACCCTCAGAGGGGTCAATACTTAACTACAAACTTCTCTTTATCGTCAGGAACTCTCCAGTTCCTCCCCGATGTAGGAGAGAATACCATTAATAATCAGTGAGGAAGCAATTGAGGTCTATATCTCAATTTAATCCCTTTGGGTCCAATGTCTGTAGTCTATGGGTTTCCATCTGTGAAACTATTATGGTCAAAATTTATCCACGGAATGGTTGCAGTTCTTCAGGCAGTGTGAAATAAAGCTGATGACTATGATTATTCATAGAAGGAAGGTTAAATTGAGCCAATTAGATTCACAGCTAAACACGCTGAAAAACAAAATGCAGCCGTTCATTGCTAATTCTGAATACAAAAACAAAATTGACAGGTTACAACACCTTGAGAAACAGGATCTTGAAGACAAAAACAAAAAGATAAACAAATACCGTAGAGACACCATGGATTACAAAGAGAATAACATTTATAGATGGCAGGAGTTTGAACCCTTGCCACCAGCAGATTCTAAGGAAGAATCGCAGAAATCCATGCAGGGAAATACCGCAAAGGGCACCCCCATGCAAAATATGAAGCCACAGGATAATAGGAAGGATCCCTCAAAAGGAACAACTAATTCCAATCAAGGGGGGGTGAATGCCTAGAACCCCCCACATATCTAGATTTTATATCCCCACTTACAACAGATTTGAGCTATTGAGGGATTCTTCCCCAGGAATATTTTGCTTTTATATCCCCAGTATAGGAGCCCCCAACCCTCCAGGCTGTATAGGGGGAGAGGAAAGGGCACCAATAGAGGAAGAAACTGGGACCAATATCATTCACAACAACCATAGGGTTATGGCAGTGGATGGAAAGAACCCCATTGCATCCCACAACAGTGTTATACCCAAAGGGGGGGCTATCATCCACAACCCCAGCCCACTTATCACCACCATTATGTCCAACAAACTCCAGGCCAAAAAAGCAGGAGGGGATGTAGAGGGGGGAGAAAAGAAAAGAGAAACCTAGAATCGGGTATTTTCAATCTCACCAATATTAGTTTCACCCATGAGGAATTGGCTCTACTGAAGGATTAAAGTTTTGCTCCAAGTAAACATTTTGACAAATTTGAGGCTTTTATTGATGTTGAAAAATTTGTTAGAAAGCTCAACATTAAAAATTTTTTAGAAAATCTCCACAAGGGAGAACAAAACAGCTGTGATGAGTATATGCATACGGGTCTCAAAAACAAATCCGTATTTAACCCTAAAACTTCCACTTACCAATATATAGAAGTGTTTAAAAAAAAAAATGGTCCAGAAAGATATTTCCAATATTAAATGCAATAAAGTTAAAACTCATTACAGGAATATATGGGAGGCACTTAAATCATTAGAAAGTAATAAAAGCATAGTAATTAGACCCGCTGATAAGGGGGACGGGGGTAGTAATTTTACCTAAAGACCAGTATGAGAAAGAAATGCAGAGGTTAATACAGGACACCAACATGTATAAGACTTTAAAAGGAGACCCTGCCAGCAAGCTCAAGGGCAAATTAACAAAACTAGTTAAGAAAGGAAACAAACCTAGGATGCGTAATAAAAAAGAGGCCAAATACTTATTACCTAAAGCCTCTAGAATGCCAGTCATATACCAGGTCCCAAAAATACACAAAAATTCTACTAATCCTCCAGGTAGACCTATAATTAGTGGTATCAATTCACTTTACTCCAGAATAGGAGAATACATCGATATTTTTTTTTTTTCCCTTCCATGGCTATGAGAGGTAAGGCATACCTCAAAGACAGCAGGGATCTTATTAACCTATTAAGGGGCATCAATATAATGGAATAAGCCCTGCTGGTCACAGTGGATGTGGAATCCCTGTACACAAATATTAAACAACCGAATGCACTTGATTCCACTAAGAGGGCACTCCATAAATATTCCAACCTAGCATTCACTCAGGAAGAGTTCATACTAGATAGAGGCATTGGAGATGGCTAAGGCCAACAATTACTTCTGGTATAATGGAGAATTCTTTAACCAGATTAAGGAAGTGGCTATGGCAGCTAGGTATGCCCTGAGCGTAGCCAATATCTTCCTCAATAAATAGGAGGAAGAGGATATCTTCCATCGAGGCATACCCCAATTAGCAATGTACAAGAGATACATCGATGATGTGTTTATCATCTGGGAGGGGGAATACAGGAACTGGAGAGTTTCTTATGCTCTATGGATAACAATACATATGGCATCAAATTCACGAGTAATATCCGAAGGGAGGTTACCCAGTTCCTTGATCTGGAAAACTTCAAAAATGGTAAAAGCCTAGATACCAGAATACATTTCAAAACAACTGATCGAAATGGGTATATCTCTAAAAAGTTGTCACCATCCTAAATGGTTGAAAGCAATACCCAAAGGCCAATTCATGAGGATAAGGAGGAATTGGGGTAGGATGGAAGATTTTGAAGAGCAATAAGAGAAATTAATGGAAATATTTCTGGAGAAAGGATATAAAAAAGAAGAGCTCGGAAAAACAACGGATCAAGTAAGGAATGTGAATAGGGATGCCTTATTGCTACCCAAGCCCTAGAAAAGTTCTGGAGCTGAGATGGCATTTATTACTGGTTTTAACTTACAATATAAGGAATTAGAAAAAAGTATTGGCAGAAATTGGCCTACTCTTTTGAGGGATCAAACCTTGAGACAAATTCTACCCCAAAAGCCTACATTAATTTATAAAAAAGCTTTGGGTCTGAGGCATTTATTCTCACCAAGAACGTGGTAGAACCACCTTCAAGGCCTCCCACGTTCCTGGATGCTACAGGTTCCTATAAATGCAGAAGTTGCAAAGCATGTAGGACTGTTCAGGATAAGAGCAAAAGGATTGACGGTTTTGCATCGCATGTGACGGGCGAAAAGTTTGCTATTAAAAAGCTCAACACGTTTGATTCGAGATACATCACCTATTTGCTCAGATGCCCATGTAATTTTCAATATGTAGGTAGAACTACTAGGAAATTGTCTACCTGCATAGAGAACACGTTCCGAATATCAGGAATGGCTATAGACAATATAGTGTGTCTATATGACCAAACCGCAGCACAAAAATGTATACAAATGTTCATAATAAATTACATAAAAAATAGAAAATATAAAAAATTAAAGTCCAAAGTCCCAAATCAATAGTCAAAAGAATGTGCTCCAATCAAGAAACAGTGCTAGAAACACTCCAACATGCCCACACCATCCGTGACCTCCAATCTGGCCCACACTCACCAAATGGAATGGACCCTTAGCTGATCGGGCTTAAGAGTCAAACAAGCTTAAAGGTGGGATATATCCTCCAAAAATGAATCCCACTCAGGAAATTCTTGCTTGACAACCTCCGAATGATCATCCACAGATAGATCGCAATTGAAAAAAAGAACAGAAAACACTAATAGTGTAATATTGCATAAACTCTTCAGTTAGTTAAAACCAATGCACATATTGCACTCAAATTTCAAAATTGGGTAACAAGCCTTGCAAATGTAAACTTTTGTCACAAGCAGATAGCAGATCACATCAATCGTTGTTCCATAGAAAGTGAACTGGCAGCAGTCTATGTGGATGTGCTCTCCTCTCCAACAAAATGACTCGGGAGCGCCGCAGCCAGTGTGCACTCCACTCACCGGACATGACGTCACGAAGCCTCCGTCAGAACCGGAAATTGTGTCAATGCATTTCACCCCTCCTCCAGGGCGTTATTTACTTGCAAATATACCTCCCCACTTATATATTTGGAAGCAGGAACCGGAGATCTTTTGTCTGTGATAACCCCCTGGAGGAGGGGCAAAACTCGTTGACGAAATTGCCTTAAAAAAAAAAAAAAATAATGAATTTACACATATTGGAAATTTCTTTTAGGAAAGACGTAGCAGAGTACATTTTGGCCTAAATTTATGATGAAATTTTTTTTTTTTAATTTCTTTACTGCACGTTTAATAGCAAAAACAAAAAATAAAATAAAAAAAAATATATATATATATATATATATATACACACACACACACACAGTTGTACTTAAACGTTTACATCCCCTGCCAGAAATGGTGAAATTTTGGCATTGATATTGAAATATTTATTTCAATCAAAAACCACCTCCAAAAATACAACTAAAACTCCCCCACAACACAAACAACACCCTCCCCTGACAGTGTACAAAATAATATATGTGAAAGTGTTATCAAAACAAAATTAAACAACAACAGTGAAGTCCATCAATTAGTCCATCAACTATTACCCCTAACTTCCCTAATTCCTCACAGTGAAAAATAATTCAAGCTGTAGAATATAATCAAATCAATTCTTCCAGCGATCTCCCGATGCATATATCTCAAAAAAAGGAAAATATCACATAGTGCATTACCTTTTATAAACATAAATATTAATTTCATACCATGCAATTTATGCAGTGAATAATTGTGAAAAATAGTGAAAAACCGTGACATAATCTGTGAAAACACTTTGTATGTGAATCACTCTTCAGTGCCACACAAAGAAAAATGCAAACTAGTGTGCACTTCTACTTATAGTAAGGGTACCCTTACCAACAATCCTAATAAAGCATGCTTATAATAATCCAACAGCTGAACAAAACCGCTCCCCTGCAGATCTTCCCCAGGAATAAATGATCTCCACGATCCTCCCTGGATTCCTCAATCACAGTACTCCCAATATCTTCAAGCGCTTCACTCCATCCAGAGACAAAACATGAGGGACATAATAGTGTAATACCGCCAATCACATGATAAAACGACCTTTATTCAAACTGATTACATCAAATAGCCTTTTAAAATCGCTTAGTTATAGTAAAGAGACCTCACAGCCATCCAGGAAAACGTCCAGGTAATCCAGATACGATCGTTTCCCTTCTCCAAAATGGCCGCCGGTCAATTTCCGGTTCCGGTGTACGTCTTGACGTCACTTCCCTTGACGCGTTTCGTCATCGACTTAATCATAAGGGGATATAGAAATAAAATATTTTATTTTTTTGTCAAAATTGTTGGTCTTTTTGATTATAGCGCAAAAAATAAAAACTTCAGAGGGGATCAAATACCACCATAAGAAAGCTCTATTTGTGGGAAAAAAAGGAAGTAAATTTAATTTGGGTGCAGCGTTACATGACCGTGCAATTGTCAGTTAAAGTTACGCAGCGTCGTATCGCAAAAAATGGCCTGGTCAGGAAGGGGGGGAATCCTCTGGAGGGAAAGTGGTTAAGTTGCTTTGTAGTGTTCTTAAAAGGGGTTACAAGGGGGAGAAAGATCAGGTGTTTGCCATCATTGTAATGATATTCAGTTAGCCAAAACATGGGGCAAGCTCGGAAAGGCGTTTACACCCTCCTTATTCTGTATAGCTATGTTATATAGCAGGCTGATTGTTCGTTATGCATAATGAACCATCCATCCTGGTTTAAGTTTGTAAACGTTCTCCTTCGGAACAGGAGCCACAGAGTGCTATCACCTTTAGTAACAGGAAAACACTCTTTATTGCGCCTGGGGAGCATTGCAACACACTATATCACTAGTACTTCCACTTCTCCAACTTACATAAGCTCCCCATACTTAATATTCAGTGACGGCACCTTGGCTCCCTTCCTCACGTCATGCCCCTGCATACTATCTGTATGCTAATTCTATAAAAGAACAGAAAATAGGAAGGTTAAGTTGAGCTAAAGTCATAGAAGTCAAGGTCTTAGACTGATCATAGATATTTATTTATTTTCAGCCAGTGGGCTAAACAAAAAAAAAAAACCAAAACATTCCTCCATTCACAAGTGAGGTGGATGCGGGTATTCTACCCGTCAGGACATTATAGTCTGGCAGCGGGACTCTCTGGTTTCAGAATACACTGAGAAGCGGCTAATGATCGACTAATGGATCGAAATTTGTCTGGTCCCTGTTGAACCGGCTGAATGTTGATCCATCTATGGCCAGCTTAATTGACTGGGTGTGACTGAGAGCTCACTTGGCACACTAAAGAGGATCTCCAGCAAGTATAGTGACAGAATTATTGTCAAAGTTTAAAGTGGAATTTTATTAAAAAGGGGACATTACACTTGTTTGCATCCCTCCCCTCCACTGCCACATTTGGCACTCTTTGGGGGGGGGAGCAGGTAGTTGGTTTTGAGAGGTACCCGCTCCCACTTCTGGTCAGATGCGCTGCAGCTATCTGAGACAGAAGTTTGCTCCCCTCCTCCTTTCTCTGCAGCCTTCAGGGACAGATCGCAGGTCCCAGAAAACTGTGGGACCATTCACAAAGTGCAGCAGGAAACTGGCTGTGTCGGTTTCCCTTAAGATGCAGGCACCTACATCTGAAGCCGATTGAAGAATCGGACATCGCTGGATCCATGGGCAGGTAAATGTCCTTATTAAAAGTCAACAGCTACCGTATTTGTAGGTGCTGACTTTTATTTTTTTGGAGGGAAGCCTGGAGCTCCTTTTTAATTGAACAAGCTGAAGTTAGAAGCTGATTGGCTACCATGCACAGCTACACCAGATTCTGAGTGCTCCAGTTTTAGTAAATCTCTCCCTATATCTAGTCTTTGTTTTAGATAAATTAGGGGAGGGTTAAATCTGCTGTCAGGGTTGTGTTTTTTTTTTTGTTTTTTTTTTATATTTCCTTTGGTATCTCATTTGGGAGATTGTACTTCACTTCCTGTCCTGTAGACTCAACAGGGAGTTAGAGAATATCCTTCCAATGTCAAGGTAACAAGTGTTCCCATTGGAAGATTTTCTCTCTATTCCTGTTGTGGTAGCAACTAAAAATTGTGGTCTTACCCTCGCTTGCATTCCCGGTGACATTGGTTTGCGGGACATTCAGAAAGGATTAATTAATTAATTTATTTCAGGTACTTATATAGTGCTGTCAATTTACGCAGCACTTTACATATATATTGTACATTCACATCAATCTCTAACCCTCAAGGGGCGTACAATCTAAGGTCCCTAACCCTCAAGGAGCGTACAATCTAAGGTCCCTAACTCACATCCATACATTATTATATTATATTATACAGTATTTATATAGTGCCAAAGGGTATGCTCAGCGCTGTACAGTAGCAAGGGGGACAGAACATGAGTCAAGACAGTAACAGTTCAATACACGAGGGGTTCGAGGGTCCTGCTCTTTCGAGCTTACAATCTAGGAGGGAGGGGAAGGTGGCACAGGAGGAGATGGCTGTGGGGGATGGAGTGGCGGGAGGAGTAGAGGAGGTTAATTGTTAGGTGAGGTCGGGTGTTAGGTGAGGGTAGGGTAGGCTTCCCTGAAGAGGAGGGTTTTCAGGGTGCGCCTGAAGGTGAGGAGGGTAGGCGACAGTCTGATGGATTGGGGTAGGGAGTTCCAGAGGATGGGGGAAGTCCTGGAGAAGTCCTGCATTCGGGCGTGGGAGGAAGAGACCAGGGAGCTAAAGAGTAGGAGGTCCTGTGAGGAGCGGAGGGCACGGGTAGGGTAGTATTTGGGTATCAGGTCAGTTATGTAGTTTGGGGCGGCATTGTGAATGGCTTTGTAGGTCAGAGTTAGCAGTTTGAATTTGATGCGTTGGGCAATCGGGAGCCAATGAAGGGATTGGCAGAGGGGGGAGGCAGATGTGGAGCGGTTGGTGAGGTGGATGAGTCTAGCTGCTGAGTTTAGATGCATACATATATTAGGGCCAATTAACCTACCAGCATGTCTTTGGAGAGTTGGAGGAAACCGGAGTACCCGGAGGAAACCCACGCAGGCACAGGGAGAACATGCAAACTCCAGGCAGGTGGTGCCGTGGTCGGGATTTGAACCAGCGACCCTAGTACTGCCAGGCGGAAGTGCTAACCATTTAGCCACTGTGCTGCCCCATCGGGGGATTAATCTCCCTATCAGGGATACAGACCGCAATAAAAACCTGACAGTGGTTCTATCCAAATCTAAAAAAAACATTTTGTCTTTAGTAATGATTTATTAAGTAATTAGAGGGATCCAATAAATCTATAGATTTATTAAAAGTCTCTCTGATATCAGTTAGTTTGTGTTTCAGTGTCCTGTGCCAGAATGCCGTGGACGTTCATTCACACCAGACCGAGGTTCTCCGCTGACGGTGACTGTGGACTGGCAGACTATCAAGTAAGTAGAGCACTTGTTTAAAACAAAGTTTGTCAGTAGTGAGGTATAAATAGGTATCCTTCTCTGTTCAACCTTCTTTTTGTATTTTTTATATTTCCCTGTTCTGTATGAAAGCTGCTAAACATCAAAGTGTTTGCTGTACAAGCCCTGGAACAATACAGCGATTAGTCATCAGCCGTATGTTTTACTGCTTGAGTTCTATAACAGAGCTCTGCTTATATTCAAGACGTATCTACTTTTGTGACTGAAGAAGCCGCTATAAATATCAGCCAATATTTCCATATGAAAGAATTGCTGATAATACCATTATGCAGAACCTGAGCCGAGAGTTCATGGCTTCCTCTCCGCTGCCTCAGATGAATCATCCAGGTGTTTGTTCTATTCACTGATGAAAATGCATCACAGGATGCGTATATATTTGCACGGTGGCCTTGTGTAATTTGCCGTTTTAGATTTTGTTTCTATAAAAGTTGCAAAATAAGATTGTACTTTTACTCAGGGATATAAAAATATTGTGTTTTGAAAGAAAAAAAAGTCATATAAAAATTTTGTGTTTTAAAAAAGAAAAAGGTTTAAAAAACAAAAAAAAATTCCTGCACGAATGTAAGTGTCATACAGAATGTATTTTCAAGTCTGCTTGCTTGCAGCTAAAAATCTCAGTGTTTTCCCAGCTTTAACCACTTTCTAGGGATCTCCTTAAAGGCCTCGATTACTGGCCACGGGGCAGTAAAAATGTGCTCAGCTGCAAGTTGACATGGCCAATGTCACTGCAATCATAGCGTGGCAAATTTTATACAACAGGTGTTTTCAAGTGAATTGGACCACACTGCAATTGCGCTATTGTTTTCCCATTCAAAATTCCAGTTTGAATGCAAAAAAAGCAGCTAAATATCCCAATTTAGGAGGCAGTGGTATGGTGCCCTGAATGCCTGGCAGCCTCTGCTGTACTGCCCTCCAAATAGTGATCCTCCATGGATCGTAAACAAGCCCTAAGAAAGACTCTCAAACTTTAGCATGTACCCTGAGGAAACATTGGACAGAACGTGTCTTTACTGTGTATTTTAAGAAAGGCATTTACCTGCACTCAGACCTCAAAATTTCCACTCGCCTGATCGCATTTGGAGTGGAAACAGGTGGCGAGTGTGTCCCAGGCCATAGGCAGGGCTGGCGCCAGGATGTGGGGGGTGAAATTCCTGCTCTGCCTGTGAAGACAGACTGCAGCGCTACATGTCCCTGTGCTCTGCAGAATTCGCCCCTTCCATCTCAACATTCCTCCGGTACCTTATCCTCTCCCCTATAGCCCTCAGTGATTTGCTCTGTGTCCTCCGTATCTTCCCCTCTCTCATCCTTTCCAGCCCTGCCAAGGTCTTCGTGCTTACAGCTCCGGTTGTGTGGGCACTCCTTGTGGTATCAGAGTGCTCTCCTGCAGGGACAACAGTGCCAACATCTCCCTGCTGGGAATCCGCTTCATCCTTGCCAACCCAGCCTTCGTATCTTGAGTATTCAGACAGTGCAGCTCCAGCAGCAGCGAGAGCAAGAGGGGAGAGAGCCAGGACACACAGCTGCCAGCGGATGTGCGGCATGAGGCAGGGAACTGCATAAAACATTTAACAGTATCATTGCATGAGATAATTTACCAGGGTGGAATTAGGGACGGGGCAGGGTAGGGGATGGGTGGGGCAACTGGTGGAAAGTAACTCTTAAGGCCTGGCTACTAGCTCAGGGCTTGAAATTTTAAGCCCTGTCTGTGGTTTTTCTTTCCCTCCCTCTGCAACAGAATATATTGATACTGTGCATATCACCTGTATGTATTTTCATATTATTTATTATCTTGGCAAGTATTACGAAAAAATATAATCCCTGTTTTGTGTCATTGATGCTTGATCTTTTTTTTTTTAATTAACATCCTTATCATTTGACATTATCATTTGCCATTTGCTTCATAAAGTGGTTTGCTGTTACAGAGTCCAGGAGCTGATGTCGGATGATCAGAGGGAAGCCGGGAGAATTCCAAGGACAGTTGAATGTGAACTGATCCAGGATTTAGTGGATAGTTGTGTTCCTGGAGATATGGTGACCATCACAGGGGTTGTTAAAGTGTCTAATGTCAAAGATGGTACGTGCCAACTTTTGTTACTCAAATACAAGTATTATTTATTAGAGGCCTCATTTATAAAGCAAACCTGTCATCGGCTTAAAGTTGCTAAAATCTGCCTCCATTTCCCCACACACAGTACATGGCTCACACACCAATCCCCTTAGTGTGCCAGGGAGAAGTCCTTGGCAAGAGCTGCAGAGACTCGCCTGAGCCTCTAAAGAGGTGCATTGCCACTGGTAACCACAGAAGCCAGTAGAGGAAGTGAGTAGTGCAGAAAACTTCCTCGACTGGCGTCTGTGTTTACCAGTGACAACTGGCAAGTTCCTAGAAGACAGGGCAGTCCCAGAGGCAGTGGACTGGAGTTCTGCCACTTTCAGGCTGATAAAAGGCCTTGCATTTACTACATGGAGGGTTTTTTCCATTGCTCTGTTATAACTTAGATACTGTAGATTGCAGCTGCCATCAATCCACTTTTAAACAACAATGACACTACAGTAGTTTGTTGCATTATTTACTATGCTTAGGGAACTGGTTTCTAATCATTCAGATATTAAGGTAGTAATTATGGCTCTTCATCTCTGGGCAGCTGTGAAAATGGTCCTAGATATCATTAAAAATATGGCAGAGGTTCTAACCACTCTCCAATATATTAAAATAAAAGGTTTTATCTAAAGCTGAGCTTTAATGTGCCTCATAGACACACAGCTTTTCTGAACGCTTTTCTCCTGACAGGAGAAAAGCAGCATTAAAATGTGCTTAAAGCCGCGTTTAGGTGTGTTTAGACTCGTTCAAGGATTTAGGCATTCTCGAGCGCTAAACACGCCTAGCATTAACCACTTGTCTTCCGGAAGATTTACCTCCCTTCCTGACCAGGCCATTTTTTGCTATACGGCGCTGCGTTACTTTAACTGACAATTGCGTTGGCATGCAACACTGTACATAAATGAAATTTATGTCATTTCCCCCACATAGAGCTTTCTTTAGGTGGTATTTGATCACCTCTGCGTTTTTAAATTTTTGGCGCTGTAAACAAAAAAAAAACAACAATTTTGAAAAAAACCCAATATTTTTGACTTTTTACTGTAAAACATATCCAATAACAAAGCAAATTTCTTCATAAATTTAGGCCAAAATGTATTCTGCTGCGTGTCTTTGCAAAAAAAATCTTAATATGTGTAAATTATTTGGTTTACGTGAAAGTTGTAGCGTCTACAAATGGTGGTATATATACTGGAATTTTTGTTGTTTTTATACTAGTAATGGCGGCAATTTACAGCAGGACTGCAGCGGGCATTCTGACACTGGGTGGGAACTGACTAACTGCCACTGACATGCCCAGTGACACTAAGGCTAGGTTCACATCTGTGCTGGTGGTGCCGCTGCCGATCCTCACGAAAATCCGTGCAGCCGCACCACCCGCACAGAGGAATGTGGACCCGTGGGCGGGTGCCATTAGTTCTAATGGCACGCCGCCCGCACTGGAAAACGCAACTGTACTGGGAACCGAGGTTCACGTGCGGGCTGCGTTTTCGTAAGAGGTGCAGGGACTTCTTCCCTGCGTGTCACGGGGCACGGGAGTTCATTCAAATGAATGGGCTCTCGTGCCCACGCAAAACGCAGCCCGCACGGCATATATGTGAACCAGGACTAATACAGTGATCAGTGTTGATAAAAAGCACTAACACTGTACTAATGACACTGGGCAGGAAGGGGTTAACATCTGGGGCGATCAAAAGATTAACAATGTGCTGTATTTTACTAGGGAGACATGCTGTGCAGAGAGATACAAAACAGCATGTCCAACAGCAGATACCTGTGTTGTTTACACACAGCTCTTTCCCCTGTCAGCTTTCGCCGAGTGCCGGTAGGGAATCGCCGGCTGGGACCTGGTGATTGACATCTCTAGATGCCAATAGCGGCGTGGGTAGGCCATCGTGCCCCTACCTGGAAATGCAAATCATGTGTATATATATGTGATTTTTCGCAGCCTTGCCTCCCTGTAGCAGTATTTCTGCTATAGGGCGGAGGGCAAGTGGTTAAGTAGCACTTAAACATGTTTATACTTGTTAGGCATTTTTTATTTCAAACTCCTCTCCTGAGTGCGATTTTTGTGCATTCAGATATCTGCCTCTAAATGCTCCGCCTCTAAATGCCTGTAAATGCCTACGTGTACATGGACACCTAGAGGGGCATTGAAGGACAGGAAAAAAAAGTCAAACCCCTGTAAAATAAGCATTTGCCAGCTGCAGTGTGCATGAGGCCTAAAGCTGAAGTTTAGCTTCATGGTCTATAGCAGGGGTCTGCAACTTTTAAGACATAAAGAGCCACTTGGACCCGTTTCCGAAGGGAAAAAAAAGACTGGGAGCCGCAAAACCATTGCAACATTTAAAACAAATCCGACACTGCATATATTGTTTCTTACCTTAATGCTATATACAGGATCGTGCAGTTAGCTTCATCCCCCATATAGTAATTCATCCCCCCTATAGTAATTCATCCTCCATAGTAATTCATCCCCCATAGTAATTCATCCCCCATATAGTAATTCATCCTCCATATAGTAATTCATCCTCCATAGTAATTCATCCCCCATATAGTAATTCATCCTCCATATAGTAATTCGTCCCCCATAGTAATTCATCCCCCATAGTAATTCATCCCCCATAGTAATTCATCCCCCATATAGTAATTCATCCCCCATAGTAATTAATCCTCCATATAATAATTCATCCCCCATAGTAATTCATCCCCCCTATAGTAATTAATTCCCCATATTGTCTCAATTCACTTACCTTTGCTCCGCGCGTTCCTCTCGCTGTGTTCCCGCGCTGTGTTCCGGTCTTCAGGGCGGACTGTGAGAGGAGTTCGTCACGCTGCCCCGCCTACATCCTGGCTGCCCCGCCTACATCCTGACAGCTAATGTTCCACGCTCCGCGGGCCGGATTAAAAGAGTCCTGACTTTTGAGGCGGCCGCCCGAGAGGAGGGAGGGGAGCGGGCGCCCGGCACACAGAAGAGCCGCATGTGACTTGCGATCCGCGGCTTGCCGACCAATGAAACCCTATTGCCTGTCACCTGGTGGGCAGTGTGCTCCGGAGCCGCAGCAAAGATGAAAAAGAGCCGCATGCGGCTCTGGAGCCGCGGGTTGCCGACACCCGGTCTATAGTTTTAGCGAGCTAACTTGCTTGTCATGTAGGATGTCCCATGTTATGCAGGCAGCTGGATCCTGCAGAAATATTCTGTGGAGAGATGCCTCGTCCTTTTCCTGTCTCTGAACTTCTGGTGCTGTAAATAGCTCTGGGTCTTCTAAGAAACCGTTCCCGACGGGGGGCCTGCTCAACATAGGACATTTTTTTTTTAATTAATACACATTGTTAAGATTTTTCTGTGTATCTCAATCCTACTGATATCCAGCAGACTCTTGTGGCCCCGTCTGTCTACATGCACTCCATTAAGAGCTGCATAGAGTTTGACAGAGAGGGTTTCCTGATGGTGACAACAGTGGACAATGCTTTTGTAATGTGTGTTAAAACGGTAGTTTGTAGTCCCCATTGGAAGCCCTTCTGATGAGCAAAAAGGGGAGAAAGGAACAGAGCTTTGTTACCCTGTAGCTTTAAGTCCCTGAATAAGGATCTTCATGGCAGGATCACCAGGCATTATGTTAATTAAAGTTGCTTACTTAAGATTTCAGTAATTTGGTTAAAATCTAAAGTATCACTAAACGATATCGCTCCAAAAATTATTAATACACTCCAGCTACTTTATGGCCCTCTAATCTACCTTCGTGAAATTGTTTCTTGTTGGGTTTTTCTGCCTCCTTGTGATGTCCTCTGTGAGCTCCTGAACTTCTCCTTTTCCTACTCAGTTCCATTTGTTTGGAACAGCACTATGCACACTAAAAATCCCATAGTTCCAAGAGTATCTTAGAAGCAAACAAGAGAGGGTGGCTGTGCTCCTTTGTACAGTATATGCAGTACAGTGGGACCATAGAGGATAAACATGGCCATCCTCTAACAGGAAGGCACAGCAGCAAAAAAAAAAAAAAAAAAAGAACTGTTGGCATGGGGATGCGCAAAACACCTATGCATCCCTATACAAGTAAAACAAGGCTGTGCACTAGGCACAGATGTAATCTCCCCATGAGGCCTTTTGAATACAGTTGAATAGAATTTTTTTTTAAACCGGAGTTTAATTTTGTTTTTTGTATTTTTTATTTTCCCCCATGACGTCATGTTTAATAAAAATAAAGAACATTACAGCAGGACAAAACATCACATGATAATATTTTTCCAGCTTACATCCATCATAGAAAGCAATCCAAACAAATAGAAAGCAATCCAAACAGTGAAAATTCACTGTTATAGATGAGGACATAGACGGATACAAAATGCAATCAGGAAACTAAGAAATTTCTATCACAATATGTAGGCTATTGAAAACACAGAGATCTCAGCCCTGGAAATATAGCTGTGGCAGTGCATCGAGGTCAGTGGTTAGCAGAGAGATTGTAAACAGCATAAAAAAAAGAACGGAAGGAAGCATAAACAAAAAAAAAAGTTAATAGAAATCCCCGCAAAGGCTTGAATAAATAAGTGTAGCACATGGTGTCTCAGGCTAATTTTGTCACCCATACATGCACACCCAGGGTATGCCTTTGAAAATCATGGTAGTTAATTTCACAAGAAAAGTCCTAAAAGGAGAGAAATAGAAGGGCAAAAAAGATAAAGCAGAAAGGGTGGGAAAAAAAAGGGGGGGTGGGGAAAGGAGGGAATGGCAAAGAGGGAAGCGAATATAGGAGAGGGGTAGAGGGTAAGGGGGGGAGCATCTCAAAGTGTTTTAAAAGAAAATAATTCCTCACTCTTTGCGATGGAGATGTGGGTGGAACAGAACACACCCATAGATCAGGAGTTGTTTTAGGGCCCCTGACCAAGGGGTTCTTTATTTTGGGAGGACTGAAAACACAGAGAGTCAGATAAGGGGAAGTTTACAGGGCAATAATTCCAACACCCTGGGGGACATGCAGAAATATAACAGGGTGGCAATAGGACATATCAAGGAATAAGTCCAGGGGCACAGGGCAGCAATCTAGTACAGGAGGGACCTAGTCCAGAGTCATTAGGCAGCAATCCATGCAGTGAGTAGCAGGCCACAAGCAGGTACAGCGATGGTTAAATCTGTATCACAGGGCAGAGGTCCTTCTCAGACTGGTGGGTCCTCCAGAGGGCTAGGGTCCTGACTGCGGCTTCAGGACCATGCATGTAGCAGTTGTGAGAGATGTTGAGGCACCCTGGCAGGGAAAATTAAGTCTGGAGGGTAGTGGTCCTTCACAAAACCAATGTGGGTCCTTGGAGGGCTGCATGTCCTGGCCTTCAGGATCACACCGGCAGCTGTTGAAGGAAGAGGGGAGAGTACAGTCCCAGTGTCCAGTAAGTCACACAGACCATGTGGAATTACAGGTCCCAGTAGTGCAGAGAGCAAAGCACAGCCCATATAGAACTATCGGCCTCAGCAGTTCTGTGCATCTTCTAGCCTCCTAGTGAGACCTACAGCTATCGGCTCCTCTCTCCATCACAAGTCAAACATTCTGCCTCTTTTCTTTGTTGTCTGGAACTTTTAATGCAGCAAAAATTTTATATCTCTGACCTCCGTTACACCCCTACACTTCCAGTAGTCAGTTCTAATAAATCAGTGATCCACATCTCAGAAATCAGGAGTCCCAACACGCCACAGAGCACCAGAACATACAGTACATTAGAGAGTACACAACAGATAAAGGGCTTTTCCATCAGATAAGCAAGCAAGAGTCCAGATATTGTCATATTCAGTCATTAACTGGAAGTGTTGCCAGCAGGCTCAGGTAGTGTCAGATTTGTGAAACATGTCATGAGCTGTACAGTGAAGGAAATAAGTATTTGATCCCCTGCTGATTTTGAATGTTTGCCCACTCACAAAGAAATGATCGGTCTAAAAATCAAATGGTATGTGTATTGTAACACTGAGAGAGAGAATAGCAACAAAAAATTTCTAAAGAAATGCATGTCTAACAAATGATGACTGATCTGCATGTTCATGAGGGAAATAAGTATTTGATCCCCTATCATTCAGCAGGATTTCTGGCTACCAGGTGTCTTTCATACAGGTAACAAACTGAGATTAGAAGCAGTCTCTTAACCTCCCTGGCGGTATGATTCTTTCCGATTTTTTGTGCTGAAAGCGGTACCATTTTTTTGCATGGAAATATGTAGTTTTTTATTGTAGGCTGTAATTTTTAGGAATAACTCACTGAAATCTGTCCGAACAAGAGTCTAGTAAACATCCCGGATATGATAAAACTTGAAACACTAAATCATAAAATATAATTTAATAAATAATCATAAAAAATAATAATATAATAATAAATTTAATTCAATAATATAATTAAACCAAAAACACTGAAATGTGAAATACAGAGGCAAATTCGCACATCGCTGAGCAAAGTCGCAAAATCGTTTTCAGTGTCTGATGACGAATTTCCCCCACGAATCATTATCACTCAATTCTGCAAGTGGTTCTGATTTACTATCGCTGTTCTCTAGCCGGTCTAAAACCGCTTTTGATGTAAAGGGACGCTTTTTGGACGCCATGGACTTTTCTAAGTTTCCAGGCAGAAAGAACAGTCAAAATGCAGGCAGGACACAGGACAAAGCACTCGGGACAAAATGTATGAGAAATGCATTGAAACAGCAATGACAGCAAAAATGACATTTTTTAAAAATTTCAAATTTCCCGCCGTTCAGGCGCCCGTACGTCCCGACGTCACAGGGACCGGAACATGGAAGCCGGATGCCGGCATCGGGCGGAGGAGACGCTGCAGGGGACACATCGCGGGAGCGAAGGACAAGGTAAGCGCTGCAGGGACCCCCAGAGTAACGCCGCATGGTAAGCCCGAGTGTAGCTCGGGGTTACCGCTCTTGGTATTGAAATTTTACCCCGAGCTACACTCGGGAAAACCGCTAAGGAGGTTAAAGGGAGTGCTGCTAATCTCATTATATACTGTATAAAAGACACCTGTCCTCAGGAGCAATCAAACAATTAGATTCCAAAGTAATGTTACTTTTAAGGGAGAATACCAGCCTCTATTACTTAACATAATATTAAAAAGCGTCAGATTCATTTGTTTAATGCATATAATGGAAATGAATACAGCTACAAGGAAGAATAAGCAGAATCCTACCTATATGTATTATCAGCAGTCTTGGAATCTGCCCTATGTGACCCATTTTTAGCCGACAGCGGGATGAAGCCTGCTGTTGGCTGACGTCACTCAGCGAGTCCAGGCTGGGGATCAATCCTGACTTTAAAGTCGGGATCCACCCCAGAGTCTGAAGCGGCACCTAGCTCAGACTCTCAGCAATCCTCTGAGAGCCTGAGCCACCTGCTCCCTCCCCCTCCACAGCCCAGCGCTCCAGTGAGTGCTGGGGAGGCAGAGCAGACAGCCGTGACTGACAAGGGAGAATGTCACAGCACACCGAGGATCACCAATACGGGTCCAAAAAGTTTTAATGAACGATCACATAGTTACAGCAAGGCAACGTTTTGGAGTCTCGCAGGACCCCTTCATCAGGCATGTGACATGTGGTCACATGCCTGATGAAGGGATCCTGCGAGACTCCAAAACGTTGCCTTGCTGTAACTATGTGATCGTTTATTAAAACTTATTACATGTGGTCACATGCCTGATGAAGGGGTCCTGCGAGACTCCGAAACATTGTCTTGCTGTACCTATGTGATCGTTCATTAAAACTTATTACATGTGGTCACATGCCTGATGAAGGGGTCCTACGAGACTCCGAAACATTGCCTTGCTGTACCTATGTGATCGTTCATTAAAACTTATTACATGTGGTCACATGCCTGATGAAGGGGTCCTGCGAGACTCCGAAACGTCGCCTTGCTGTACCTATGTGATCGTTCATTAAAACTTTTTGGACCCTTATTGGTGATCCTCGGTGTGCTGGTGACATTCTCTCTTGCCGATTCTGTTCGGTTCCAGCCGACGGTCGCTGCAGCACCCACTTATACACACAGCCATTTTTAACACAGGAACGTGTGCGTTTGGATTGTACATTTGCATTCGTGACTGGCAGTCACCGCTCAGGGCGGCTGCGAGGACTCAGCGATTTGCAGTTATTTGATCACTGAGTTCTCATACTTAGAGCCAGCGGGGGACAAATGCAGCATCAGGCCGATGCTGCATCCACCTAGGTAAGTATGATATGGGAATAAATCCATAACCCCTACTTCTCTTTTAAGGTAAGCCATTCACAGAAATGTTTTCACTCCGATTTTTCTTTCCTTTTGCATAGGAGGGTTTAAAAATAAAAACAATAAATGCATGTTCCTGCTGTACATCGAGGCAAATTCAGTCAGTAACAGCAAAGGCCAAAAAGCTAAAGACACAGAGGAGAGCAGTAGACATGGGGCAGCTATGGATTTTTCTCTGAAAGACCTGTATGCTATTCAAGAGATCCAAGCACAGGAGAGTCTCTTCAAATTAATAGTCAAGTAAGTATAAACTGCATATTGCTGCCATTATGGCTCCTTGTGAGTTGACATTAATGATTTGTGTGTCCATTAACCCAATCGCTAGGCATTGACTTTACCGAGCAGAATTTTGTCTGGCAGTGTTAACTTATTAACATTTCTTTTTTAACAATTGCATTTTAACTTTCTGTCATTTACTTATTGAAATTTTCATAATGACTTGACAGACTATTATGTATTTTAAATACAATTCAAAACAGAATGTGAAATACTCCCTAAAAAGCAGTCAAAGGCATTGTAAACCTTCCTGCTTGTGTTCTTCACCTGCATAAGATGTGCATTTATCATGTAGTTTCATGGTGTCGTTTAAATCTTCATTTCAGAAACCTTCACATTCCAGTGTCAGTAGTTTGTTTGGGTTCAAACATGAGGCATGGCACTGCAAGGGTAAAGCATGACCTCTGTCTGTAGTCTGAGAACTGACAAGTCCTGTGAATAAACTACATATCCCACAATCCCCGGGTCTCTCAGTCTTGCACTGGTCCAGTTGAGAGCTTCCCAGTAATTAGATCTGACACAGACACAAACAGACAGAGCATTCACAGACACACAGAAAGCTCACCGGTGCCTCTGAAAGATGTTGTTTTTTTAACATTTTTATTACATTTGTGCTCTCATATTTGTGATGTGACACAGATGGCAAGGCATGCATTAGGCGTAGTGTGACCTGGAACAGAAAGTTCTCTTGTCCCTTTTGGCAAAAAGGGACAAGCTAGGTGAATGAATACATGGACATAGGGGAATTGAGCAGCCTTGACACTACAAACTGCAGCCACAACATATGAGACCATTACCACAAGGTAAGGCAAACAACACAAAGAATACAACTGCATGAATACTGAGATAAAAACAACAAAAAATATTTGAAAGTGTAGAATGTCTTTAGTATTTCATTGGTGGCAGCTCTGCATGTGGCCATTCCCTTGTAAAATGCAAGTTTAGTGTTCTTTTTAGGGTGTTGGGGTTCGTGTACATGGACAGGTAGCGGCATTTTTTATATCTAGTGCAAATTTCCTGCACTTTCCAGCGCATGGGGAGCTGCATGCTTACAAGTGAATGACTGTACGTGAATGTATTCATGTAAATGCCAATGCTTCCTTGCATTGGGGTTTTCGCCCATACGTGTTCGCCATATTTCCTGCACAGTCCCCTCTTCTCTGTGTTGCGCTTCCAGGACAAACTAGAGTGATTCACTGTGCAGGGGCTGACCAATCACAATCAGTCTGGTCCATCCCAGAAGCGCTGCACAGAGAAGAGGGAGAAGAGTGGGGGTTTCAAAGGGGCCACAAGTTGAACTAACACTTTACATACAGTCATGGCCGAAATTGTTGGCACCCTTGATATTTCTCCAGGAAATCATGTATTTCTCACGAAACGTATTGCATTAACACATGTTTTGCTATACACATGTTTATTCCCTTTGTGTGTATTGGGACAAAACAAAAAAAGGGAGGAAAGAAAGCAAATTCGACATAATGTCACACAAACCTCCAAAAATGGGCTGGACAAAAGTATTGGCACCCTTTCACAACTGCGGATAAATAAGAATGTTACAAGCATGTGATGCTCCTGTAAACTCACCTGGGGCAAGTAACAGGTGTGGGCAATATAGAAATCACACCTGAAAGCAGATAAAAAGGAGAGACGTTCACTTAACCTTTGCATTGTGTGTCTGTCTGTGCCACACTAAGCATGGACAACAGAAAGAGGAGACGAGAACTGTCTGAGGACCTGAGAACCAAAATTGTGGCAAAATATCAACAATCTCAAGGTTACAAGTCCATCTCCAGAGAACTAGATTTGCCTTTGTCCACAGTGCGCAACATTATCAAGAAGTTTGCAACCCATGGCACTGTAGCTAATCTCCCTGGTCGTGGACGGATGAGGAAAATTGATGAAAGATTGCAACGCAGAATAGTCCGGATGGTGGATAAGCAGCCCCAAACATGTTCCAAAGACATTCAAGCTGTCCTGCAGGCTCAGGGAGCATCAGTGTCAGCGCGAACTATCCGTCGACATTTAAATGAAATGAAACGCTATGGCAGGAGACCCAGGAGGACCCCACTGCTGACACAGAGACATAAAAAAGCAAGACTACAGTTTGCCAAAATGTACTTGAGTAAGCCAAAAGCCTTCTGGGAAAACGTCTTGTGGACAGATGAGACCAAGATAGAGCTTTTCGGTAAAGCACATCATTCTACTGTTTACCGAAAACGGAATGAGGCCTACAAAGAACAAAACACAGTACCTACGGTAAAATATGGTGGAGGTTCAATGATGTTTTGGGGTTGTTTTGCTGCCTCTGGCACTGGGTGCCTTGACTGTGTGCAAGGCATCATGAAATCTGAGGATTACCAAAGGATTTTGGGTCGCACTGTAGGGCCCAGTGTCAGAAAGCTGGGTTTGCGTCCAAGATCCTGGGTCTTCCAGCAGGACAATGACCCCAAACATACGTCAAAAAGCACTCAGAAATGGATGGCAAAGAAGCGCTGGAGAGTTCTGAAGTGGCCAGCAATGAGCCCAGATCTAAATCCCATTGAACACCTGTGGAGAGATCTTAAAATTGCTGTTGGGAAAAGGTGTCCTTCCAATAAGAGAGACCTGGAGCTGTTTGCAAAGGAAGAGTGGTCCAAAATTCCGGGTGAGAGGTGTCAGAAGCTTATTGATGGTTATAGGAAGCGACTGATTTCAGTTATGTTTTCCAAAGGGTGTGCAACCAAATATTAAGTTAAGGGTGCCAATACTTTTGTCCAGCCCATTTTTGGGGTTTTGTGTGACATTATGTCATATTTGCTTTTCTGCCTCTGTTTTATATTTGTTCCAATACATACAAAGGGAATAAACATGTGTATAGCAAAACATGTGTTAATGCAATACCTTTTTTGTGTGAAATACTTGATTTTCAGGAAAAATATCAAGGGTGCCAACAATTTCGGCCATGACTGTATGATTAATACACAATTTCCAGTTGTAAGTCTGAATGATTAACTTTATTACTTTTGTGATTTTTGTTCTTTAGCTCTCTTTGCCCCATGATATATGGACATGAGGTGAGCCGCAATATTTACATTAACACTATAAACTCGTACTGTAACATATTGTATGCTTTGTCTCTAAAGGGTTGCCTACGCTTCTAGATGATCACAAGAATAAATTCATGTTCATTAATAACTGTGTGTTGTGACTAACATCTCTATTGTCAGATTCAGTCAAGGCCAAATTGTTTTTTCCAGAGGAATTGACAGCTATTAAATGTTCTAGCATTGTATGTATAACTGAAAATTCATACAACCATTTGAATTTAAAAAATAATAATACAAATGAACCAATTGGTATTCTTCTGCATGCCATTTGCTTGATTAACATGCGTTTTTCAGGGTAAAGTAAACCTGATTTAAACCCTTATTTGTGACAACACTGAGAGGGTTCTGCTTTCCCCTATGCTAGTATTGCTTACCTTGTGGTTGTATACCTGAGGCTGGCTATAAAAAGGAATTGAATATGACCTGTAAAAAATTTTAAACTGATCTCCAAGTTTCCTTTAACGTAAAGCATGTGTATATCCAACATTTCATATTCCTGATAAGTGTCTACTGTACCATGTACTTGTATGAAAAAGTTTCCTGTTCTCTTTGTATCGCTTCCTTTGTGTGAATTCCCTGGTATCCCTGCCAGTCCCTCTGCTTTCCTATTATAAACTGACCACAATAGGCATGAGAGCACAGCGTGGTCAGTTTGCTGGCTGTGCTGAGAACACAGCCTGCTGTCCTCCACTGATCAGACTTGATCAGACACGCCCCCCCCGCACAGCCATTCATTGGGAGAATCAGTGTTCTGCTGCTTCTCCTCCCACCAGCTCTCTAAGCTCGTTCTGCATTGCAATACATTCTGTGGAGCCCAGAGGAGACATGCAGGGTCTTTTAGAGTCTCATTAAAGAGAACCTGTCAACAAATATTTATCACATGGGGGACTATTTGTCCCCTATGTGGTGAAAAAAAAAACAGTTAAGCAATAAAGTTTATGAACCTAAACACACGGGTCGGGGGGTGCCTATGCATGAAAACGTTGATTACTATACACGTTACATATTGCTGCGCACACTGGAGTGAGAGCAATAATTCTAGCACAAGACCTCCTCTGTAACACCAAACTGATGACCTATAGGGGGCTATTGAAGCATCGCCTATAGAAAATATAGGGTACTGAAGTTTGTTTCCATTTCACGGGCGCATTTAAGGTTTGACATGTTGAGTATCTATGTACTCGGTGCAATCTCATCTTTTTATATTTTACCAACATTTTGGCTAATTTATTGCGTTTGCCCTAAAATTCACTTTAGTGTGTTTTTTACTGAAATTTTGTGTTTCCTAGACCTTTACTGTAGTACTGTGCGACATTAAAAATTGGTGCTACCACTATTTTATTCTATAGGGTGTCTGCTTTCAGTAAATGTATAATGTTTTGGGGGTTTTCTATAACCTTTTGGCCTAAAACAATTTTTAAAATGTGTGCAAAAAATGCAAGAGCAGCTCTGGCAGCTAAAAAGGTTAAACTGAATGGGTTGGGGAGGATTTACATATATTTTAATTTGTTTGTTTAGACCAGGGGTAGGCAAACTACGGCTCTCTAGCTGTTGTGGAACTACATTTCCTATGAGGCATTGCAACATTACAAAACTGACAGTTACAGCTATGACTTGCAGAGGCATGATGGGACTTGTAGTCCTGCAACAACCGGAGAGCCGCAGGTTGCCTACCCCTGGTTTAGACCAAGCTGGTCCAAATTGACTATTTGCTTCACTAACAGATGCAGCAGCTGTCAGCACAGTATAAACTGTATATAGCCTCAGTATACAGTATACAGTATGCAGCGCTGTGTTCCAGCAGCAGGGCGAGGACTTCCTATTCTGCTCCCGGAACAAGTTGGAGTCAGGCTGAGCTCTGCTCAGCCAGTCAGAGGGAGCTTTGTATTTTTTTTTTTTTTGTTTAAGCCTTTAATTGTACAATTTCAAAGTATGAAAAGCATAAAACGTAATTAGGCGACCTGATGCATAGTAGAACAAAGCTTCCAAAAACATATAACACATAAGGTAGCCCTAGAAATAGACCATCGTAGGAAAGCATATATAGGTGCAGCCTTAGCACAGTAAATAATGAGGCCATCATAAGTTGAAACAGGCAAGAGCCGGAAAGGGAACCTATGACTGGGACCTAAAGAAGCCCTAAAAGAATTTAGAAGCTCATTAGGACGAATAGGGAAAGGCTAGAGAAGGAAAAAACGGAGGGGGGGGGGGGGACAAGAAAACCTCCCCCCCCAAGAAAAGGATAGAGCAAAAAGCACCTTGGCTTGTCCCTAGTACAACAATCCTAATATAGGCAGTATGGGAATAAAATTTATGTCTCCAAATGTTGTAGATTTAACCTCCATAACATCTCCAAAATACGTCCTTTTTAACCATTGAAACCTCTAAGTGGCTTATTCACTCTGTTTTTATCTCTTGCCTTGACTATTGTAACTCCCTCCTCATTGGCCTATCTAATCGCAGGCTATCCCCTCTTCAGTGTATGAAGAATGCTTCTGCCAGACTCATCCACCTTACCAACTGGTAACATGTCTGCCACCCCTCTCAGCCAATCCCTCTACGTTTCCCATTGCCCAATGAATAAAAACATTAACAATAACCTATAAAGCCATTTACAACTCAGTCCCAAACTACATCACCAATCATGTCTCCAACTATCATCCAAACCATCCTCTCTGCTTCTCCCAAGACCTCCTGCTCTCTGGCTCCTTTGTCTCCTCTCATGCTCATCTCCAGGACTTCTCCAGAGCCTCTCCCATCCTCTGGAACTCTTTAACCCAATCTGTCCAACTATCTCCTACTCTGTCCACTTTTAGGCAATTTCTGAAAACCTATTTCTCCAGGGAAGCCTATCTTTCCTTCAGCTAATAACTGAATCTTCTATTTCTCCCATCAGTTCAGCCATCAGAGTTATTACCTTTTGTTCCACCAGCCCCCCCCCCCATTAGATTGTAAGCTCCCAGGAGCAGGGCCCTACTAACCCTCTTGTATTGGAGTGTATTGTTGCTGTATTGTCTCCTGTTATATTGTAAAGTGCTGAGCAAACTGTTGGCGCTATATAAATCCTGTATAATAATAATAATATATAAATCCTGTATAATAATAATAATAATATATAAATCCTGTATAATAATAATATATAAATCCTGTATAATAATAAATCCTGTATAATAATAATATATAAATCCTGTATAATAATAATATATAAATCCTGTATAATAATAACAATCTATAAATCCTGTATAATAATAATATATAAATCCTGAATAATAATGATATATAAATCCTGTATAATAATAATATATAAATCCTGTATAATAATAATAATAATAATATATAAATCCTGAATAATAATAATAATATATAAATCCTGTATAATAATAATAATATATAAATCCTGTATAATAATAACAATCTATAAATCCTGTATAATAATAATATATAAATCCTGAATAATAATGATATATAAATCCTGTATAATAATAATAATAATAATATATAAATCCTGAATAATAATAATAATAATAATATATAAATCCTGAATAATAATAATAATGTGTATAAGCTCAAACTTGTCATAGTAACCTTTGTTTATATAGGTGAAATCTCGCCACGATGCCCAGATATTAAATAATTGTTTTAAATTGAGAATACTGTACAGTTGTAGTGTGTGTCAAAATACAACAAGCATTTGATTTAAAAAAAAAAAAAAGGTTTGTCACTTCCTTATCCAGCCCTGGTTCACATATATGCAAAATTTAGTTTTAGTCAGTCTTTTGACCGAAATGCCATTTTAGTTGCATTTTAGCCATCTGAATTGTTTTAGTTGTATTTAGTCGACTACAATTTAATGAGTTAAGTTAAATTGTAATGCAATATTGAATAATCTCTCTAGAAGTTCCAAACTCATTCTATACTCCTGGAGTAAAAATCGAATAACATGTTATTATTTATGGTATTGGTTTGAACATACACTACAGACACAGATTTAGCCATTGTGATTTATATCGTCATAATATATATAATATTGCTTTTTGGCAAACAGAAGTGCAACTAAAATATAAAAAAAAAAAACCTGTGAACTCTGTTGGCTGTAATGCAATTGCACATATTACCTGAATATATTACCAACATTAAATATTATGAACAAAATTAAGAGCCTTTTTTTTCTTTTTTTTTTCTTTCAGTAGCTTAGTAGATTCCCCCTACTTATTCTTATGTGGTAGTGCAGAGTCAAATTTCAATTTAGTTTTAATCAGTCTTTTGACTAAAATGCCATTTTTTTGGTTTTAGTCGTATTTTAGTCATCTGAATTGTTTTAGTTGAATTTTAGCTGACTAAAATCGTGTTACTTTAGTCGACGAAAATATTTTCTTCTACGAATTTAACACTGCATGACCAAATAGCATACTTTTCTGCGGAGGCCAGTCACATACATGCAGTCTAGCCGCAGTTCAATTTTGAAAAGGGTCTTGTGCGATTTTTCAGTGCAGTGTGGGTGCGTTTTCCAGCTATTTTACATTTGACAGTTCAGATCAGAATGGCACACCCCTTTTGAAAACGTACGTGGTACGAAACGTGTTAAGGAGGAGCAGCACGCCATGATGTCACGCCGCCGGATCACGGAGGTCCAGCGGCTATCTTTGATCCCAGCTGGTCAGTGCTTTTTGTCAGCAAGATGTGCTAACTATATGCTATCTCGTGCATGATGACATGTCTTTTAATCAATAAATTACTATAACATTACTACACTATGGGCACCCTTCTTTCTGGCTCTGTACCGAGCTATTAAATTTGCAGAATCCCGGGTGACATTAGGCCATAAGCACCCCCAGTATCCAGAGGAGGGATATCCTTACCAGGCTCCACATCCATCCAAACTTAAAGGGGACCTCTGGCAGACTTCATCATATTGTATACACTACGCATTTTAAATGCGCATCTGGTGAGTGTGCATTTTTACCACCTTCCGCACTTCACCGAATCATCTCTTATAAGAATTATATGTTATATTGGAATACAGAATTCCTCACCTCAGCATAAGATACTCCACATTTAAGGACTATTTCCACTTTTATGGGACATTCATTTATTATTTATTTATTCATTGTAATCACACACCAGTCCGTTTTTATATATCATTTTATTTCACCTATTATTCCTTGGATTTCACATGCACTGGGCACTTTATGTATTCATCAGTTGTGTATATAATCTTATGATTTCATAGCGCTGCACTTCTATTATTATTTACATATCAAAATTGCACCTGCCCCACCGAACAAAATCACACTCAAAATGGTCATCAAAATTGCACCACATATATGTGAACCAGGGCTCATAGAGGAAACCTCCACTAAGCTGGGAGTAAGTTTGCAAAGCTTTATACGTTTCTAACATCTTTGGTAATAGATACTTACAGTATATGGTGAAAGCTTTGTGTTATTCATTTGTTTTGCTTGACAGGTTGTTAAAGCTGGGTTATCACTTGCTCTATTTGGAGGCTGTCAAAAATATGTGGATGATAAAAACAGAATTCCCATTCGTGGAGATCCTCACATACTTGTGGTTGGAGATCCTGGACTGGGAAAAAGTCAGATGTTACAGGTATGGATAACGTGATCATGCACTGTTTTTTATGAAAAGGCTTTGTAGAAAAATGCTAGGGATGTTTGTTTTGATACATGTGCTTTAAATTAATTTCCAAATAAAGAGCTTTATGATTCGTATATTATGATGTTGCAGGCAGTTTGTAATGTGGCCCCTCGTGGCATCTATGTTTGTGGAAACACGACTACAACGGCTGGATTGACAGTAACCCTATCCAGGGACAGTGCAACAGGAGATTTTGCCTTGGAAGCTGGAGCTCTTGTTTTGGGAGACCAAGGTATAAGAAGTGTTATTGTCATGTACATCTTGTATATTGTAACACACACATTGCTTCCAAAATTCAAAACTTGTCGAAAGCTCCTTACACAAGGAATGATTCAGAAAACTGATCAAATTGTACCATAATAGCATTTGCATTCTTTTATTTCCATATTGTCTTGTAAGCACAGAAGAATAATTAGTTATTTTTAACCTTGTGGTTACACTGCCGCCTACAAGAGGATTGGACACTAGCGAACATAAAAACTGTGGGCCAGCCCAGGGTAACCATTTCTACTACCGGTTTTGTTAGCATATTTTTTATTCTCTTAGGATTTTCCCTATTTCTGAAGATTCGGTGAGTGGGCCAGTAGGGCTGAGCACCAGCGGTTACAATATTTGTATAAGTCGTTGGGAGCCTTTATACCCCATTCAGTGATTAGAGACCCCTTATGTAGGATCAGTTCCTGCTGCCTGCCTACAGAGACTTTGGTCGGCTCCGGGGCTGCTTTTAGTACACCTATTATTAGTGCTGACATCTGCAGCCTGGAGTCATGTTGCTTTAGTTTTATGCAGGCCATACATGGTTCAAATTCCGAACGATTTTCGTACGAAAATCGGACCTAAGCATAATCAGCCGATTTTCGCTCTGTTAGTGGGGCAATGGCATCGGCCGATTTTCGTGGTTCTTCCCCATTTCGTTTATCGGGCATGCTGAAAAATTTGTGAAAAACGACTGTCATTGGTGGCACCATCGGATTACAGAACGAACGACGTTTCGATTTTCGGACGAAAAATTGTTCGGAATTCGAACCATGTATGGCCTGCATTAGTGTCTGGAGTCCTCTGCAGCTCCATCAGGTGTGGATGGGGCTGGGTAATCCCTTTTGCTTAGGGTCTTTACCATGGTCATCCAAGACTTTATGGCCCAAATCGAAAGAGTTATTTGCCTATTTTTTCTGAGTCACATCCTGATAAGGTATTTGTTCCCTCAAACGTAACGTTTATTAGCCTTATATATCTTAACAAGATACTATAGTATACCAGTGGAAGATGCAACTGTCTTCAAAGACCCAACCAATAAGTGGTTGGAAACTCTTTCTAAAAGAAAAGCCCTCTACTCTCTGGCAGTTCCTGCCTTTCACTTGATTTTGGCTATAACTTTAATTTGTCAAACCATGTCTGATTGGTCAAAATTCCTTAAAGTGATTGTAAAGGAAGATTTTTTTCTTTAAATTACAAACCTGTCATACTTACCTGCTCTATGCAAATGGTTTTTCATAGAGCAGCCCTGATCCTCCTTTTCTCGGGTCCCCGCACCAGCGCTTCTGGCCACTCCCTCCTACCAAGTGCCCCCACAGCAAGCAGTTTGCTATGGGGACACCCGAGCAGGCTTGCTCCCGAGCCACTGATCTGTGTGTCCATTCACACACACATGCAGCTCAACCCTTCCCCTGCTCTCTCCTCATTGGCTCACTGGCTGTGATTGGCAGGAGCCAATGGCTCCTGCTGCTGTCTCAGTCAGTGAGGAAGGAGAGACCTGGACTGGCACATCGCTGGATCGAGATGGATCTCGGATGCTATTGGGGAGGCTGGGGGGGGCTGCTGCACACAGGTTTTTTACCTTCATGCATAGAATTCATGTAGGTAAAAAACCTTGAGACTTTACAACCACTTTATAAAAGGATTGGGTCTCAGAACTCCTCTATATCTTCATTCAGAAATTCTGCAGTTTTCAGTGCGATTTTGTTCATCAGTGCAGGGAGGTTTCCCACACCGCCCCTGTGTGAACTCAAGCTACAGCAAGCCTGAGTTCACAGGAGTAGTGGGGAAAACCGCATGCGATTTGGACAGGAATCACATTCCTTTTCAAATCGCATGCTATTCTTTGTGGTGTAAATTGCTTCCATACATTTTGTATTGACGCAAATCGCACTGCAAAGTATCGGTACTCTGTATTGGCGATTACTTGACCGAAAGTATTGGTACTTGTACTCAACGATTAAAAAAGAGTATCGGTGCATCCCTAATATCTACACTTTGCTTTAGAGCTCCTTCACTACCAGTTTGTGACAATGGTCCCTGATCCCACTGTATGATTGTGCTCACAAAGTGTGATGTATGCTGGTAGGAGGGGTGATCCTGGGCTGGTCTACAGTTTTCGTTTGCCGACATCCAAGTCTCCTGTAGGGGGCAGTATACCCCGATGTTTAACAACTTCCTGTGTCCCTAAATAGACCCCAAAAAAAGGATTTTTTACGGTGAGTGCAAAAAGCCTATTTTTCTTTCATATGTGTACTTAAACCTGCAACAAAAGTGGAACTGCTGCCCTCTGCCACCAATTAGATTACATTTTCATTTGCCGGGAAAGTGAAACAAGAAGCTGCTTTCCTTTTTGGCAACTTTTCCACTTCCCGGATTTAATACATAATCCTTAAAATATCAGAGCTTCTGGCTTTTTCTTTTTAGATCTGATGTGGTCAGCTTCTCTGCTAGAAAACCCAAAAATGAAAGCAGGCAATTGCTTACCATGAGCAATACTTTTTAGCCATTTTAAGCTCCCTGATTTAAAGTGGTTCTAAAGGCAGAACGATTTTTACCTTGATGAATTTATTGCATTGAGGTAAAAACCCTTCTGCATGCAACTTTACCTGTCAGCCTCCCCTTATACTTTACTGACCCTGATTTCAGTCCAGCAATGCGCATGAGACTAGAGCAGCAATGGGCAAACTACGGCCCGGCGGACCTTTTAATCCGGCCCGCGGAGCGTGATACATTGGCTGTCAGGATGTGTGTAGGCGGGGCAGCGCGCTCAAATGCAATGATTGGCCAGTCTCGCTGCCACTCACATCCTGATAGCCAGTGATTGGCTGTCAGGATCTGTGTAGGCGGGGCAGCGTGACGAATGTGAGAGGAGCTAGGCTCCTCTCACAGTCCGCCCTGAAGACCGGAACGGCACGGGAACACGGCGAGAGGAACGCGCGGAGCAAAGGTAAGTAAATTGACACAGGGGGGACTTGGCTTACTACTTGGGGGGGAATAGTACTATGGGGGATGACATACTATATGAGGGATGAATTAATATGGGGGATGAATTAATATGGGGAATGAATTACTATATGGGAGGATGAATTACTATATGGGGGATGAATTACTATGGGGGATGAATTACTATGGGGGATGAATTACTATATGGGGGATGAATTACTATGGGGGATGAAATACTATATGGGGGATGAATTACTATATGGGGGATGAATTACTATATGGGGGATGAATTACTATGGGGGATGAATTACTATGGGGGATGAATTACTATGGGGGATGAATTACTATATGGGGGATGAATTACTATATGGGGGATGAATTACTATATGGGGGATGAATTACTATGGGGGATGAATTACTATATGGGGGATTAATTACTATGCTTACTATGGGGGAATATTACTATACTTACTATGGATGACACATACATCTACTCTTGGTCCGGCCCCCGGGTCCAATATATGAACCCATTGCGGCCCTCAAGTCAAAAAGTTTGCCCACCCCTGGACTAGAGGCTCTTGGCTTTCTGTCTTCTCATTGGCTTGGACACAGAAGCGGGAGCCATTGGCTCAGATGCAGCCACTGAGGAGGGGGCGGGGCCTGGGCCAATCTGTGTGTCTTATGAACACACAGAGCTGGCCCAGGAGCGAGCTCGCACGAGTGCCCTCCCGTATCAAAGATCTCAGGCAGGGGACCCAAGAATAAGATGAATTGGGCTGCTCTTTGCAAATCCACTGCACAGAACAGGTAAGCATGATATGTTTGTTATTTTTAAAGAATAAAATTTAAACCTTTACAATTCCTAACTTCCTTTATTATGCTGTTTAATATTCAGGTATATGTGGAATTGATGAATTTGACAAGATGGGTAATCAGCATCAGGCTCTACTAGAAGCTATGGAACAACAGAGTATTAGTCTTGCCAAGGCTGGGATAGTGTGCACCTTACCTGCCAGGACATCCATCATTGCTGCTGCTAACCCAGTGGGTGGGCACTACAACAAAGGCAAAACTGTCTCTGAAAATTTGAAGTAAGTACTCGCTGGCCTGCAACAAATCTTAGCTGGTAAGTTTAGAACCCCTGATTTTCAGTAGCCCTGACTGAGGAAGCCAAAAAATTGGCATGACGGCCAAGGAAACGGCAATTTCAGGTAGTCAAAACTGGAAGGTAATGTATTTATCTTTCATACAATGAGAACACCAAACAAATGTCCAACAGTCCAAAGTTTTTAGTGATAATTATTGATGATTTTAGGTGTTTATCTCATGACGGGTTTCCTGCTGTGACTTTTTAGATAGAATTTTTAAATATTTTGATGTCACCAAAGTTGCAGATGTTAATAACTTCACATAAAGCTTTAGTTTTATGTTGTCAATACTGTACTTTCTCTTTGATAGTTGCCAAATATACATGTTACTCTCTACCAACCAGTGGTTTGGGTGCCACATTGAGGTTCTAAGGTACCTTTTGATATGGCTATCAGTAAATACTCTGCAAATGCTGAGTATCTGGTGGTCTAATTTTAAATTATAAGAAGCCTAAAGAAAAAGGCCGAGGACATGTATTATATCTTCGAGAGGGATTAGAACCCATGTCAGTTATTATTGCTGTCTGTGCTCCCTTTTATGAGATTCACCCTCTCTGTTTGTCCTGTTTACTTTTATCATCGAAAATGAAAGTAAAAGAATATCCCAAATTTTGGGTTGATATCAGAACAATAATAGAGGAAAAATCTTCCAGTGGGAACACTGGTACTAGCGACACCCCAAGATTCTCACTTTGGATTGATTTTCTCTTGCTTCCTGTTTTGGCTATGGGACAGGAAGTGAAGGGAAATAACCCCAGATACATGATTCCCTGTGTTCTGTAACCACGGTGACTGCAGGGGAGAGGAGAGAGAAATGCCAAGTTTCTATAGGAAGTGATGGGAAATCCTCCCAATAGTGACACATACAGCATTAAAAATAGTAAAAAGGCCATTTCTTATCATTCTCCATTATTATTATTAATATTATACAGTATTTATAAAGCGCCAATAGTTCGCTCAGCGCTGTACATTACAAAGGGGGACAGAACATGTGACAGAACAATACCAATACAATGCAAGACATGAGGGGATCGAGGGCCCTGCTCTTTCGAGCTTACAATCTAGGAGGGAGGGGATGGTGGTACAGGAGGAGATAGCTGTGGGGGATGGAGTGGTAGGAAGAGTGGAGGAGGTCGACAAGTTAGCAGGGGGTGGGGTATGCTTCCCTGAAGAGATGGGTTTTCAAGGTGTGCCTAAAGGAGAGGAGAGTAGGTGATAATCTGATGGGTTGGGGCAGGGAGTTCCAGAGGATGGGTGACACCCTGGAGAAGTCCTGGAGGCGGGCATGAAAGGAGGAGACCAGGGAACTAGAGAGAAGGAGGTCTTGTGAGGAGCGGAGAGTGCGTGTTGGGCGGTACTTGGATATTAGGTCAGTGATGTAGTTCGGGGCAGTATGGTGGACGGCTTTGTACGTCAGCGTTAGGATTTTGAATTTGATCCGTTGCGCAATTTAACAACTCCCGCACCTCTCTGGTCCTCGCTATTTCTCTCATGAGATTTATTTTAAGCCCTCCTTGCCATTGCCTTGACCCATCCTCCATAGCATACATCCATTAAATTCTCACTTCTTTTCAGACAGCTGATTACACAAAGCTAGTGGAATTCTGAAATGGGCATAGCTTGTACTATGGGTTAAACCTAATTTAATCTGAGCACTTTCCCAGGTATAAGGCAGGCCATACAGCGGTGGAATTCTGAACGAATATCCTTTAGAAAACCGAAAATTTTGTGCGTTTTTGTATTCCGATGATGCGACCATTGATTTTGAAATTTGACCAACCAAGCCTTCAACTTCACGCCATGTTGCTAAAGAAAAGAATTTTCATGGCTGGTAATCTTCTATTCTTTCCAGGTCACAGCTCATGCTCATTTCTTGTTCGATTAAATTTCTCGCACGATTCTTCCATCATTGATTAGAAATTTGTTAGTTTTTTAAAAACATTTCCCACATGCCCGATCACTCAAATTTGATGCCCTCATGAAAATCGGCCGATGCTGTGGCCCACTAATGGTGCAAAATTTGAAAGAAATTTCTTATTTATGATTTTCAAAAGAAAATTTGTTTGGACTTTGACCCTTGTGTGGCCTGCATAAGTGTCAATTAATGCCAGTATGCATTGGTCTGCCACACCCAGGGGCGGACTGACAACTCATGGGGCCCCCGTGTCCTTGCCCAAACTTAAAAAAGCCTATGAAAAAGGTACTAGGGCAGGGGTGGGCAAACTTTTTGACTTGAGGGCTGCAATGGGTTCATATATTGGACCTGGGGGCCGGACCAAGAGTAGATGAATGATGTGTATGTGTCATCCATAGTAAGTATAGTAATTAATCCCCCATATAGTAATTCATCCCCCATAGTAATTCATCCCCCATAGTAATTAATCCCCCATATAGTAATATTCCCCCATAGTAATTAATCCCCCATATAGTAATTCATCCCCCATAGTAATTCATCCCCCATAGTAATTCATCCCCCATAGTAATTCATCCCCCATATAGTAATTCATCCCCCATAGTAATTCATTCCCCATATTAATTCATCCCCCATATTAGTTACAAGTAGTAAGCCAAGTCCCCCTGTGTCAATTCACTTACCTTTGCTCCGCGCGTTCCTCTTGCCGTGTTCCCGCGCCGTTCCGGTCTTCAGGGCGGACTGTGAGAGGAGCCTAGCTCCCCTCACGTTCGTCACGCTGCCCCGCCTACACACATCCTGACAGCATCACGCTCCGCGGGCCGGATTAAAAGGTCCGCCGGGCCGTAGTTTGCCCATTGCTGTACTAGGGGCATCTCATGGGGCCCCCTACTGACCCCGGGCCCTCGGGCAGTGCCCGAGTTTCCAAATGGTCAGTCTGCCCCTGGTCACACCCCCCCTCCTTCACAACCTGTGTGCCTGCTAATGATTATTGTATTGTTACACAGGATTTATAAAGCGCCAACAGTTTGCTCAGCACTTTTACAAGATGAAAGTGGACATTGCAGTTACAATACAAATTGGTACAAGAGAAAACAGAGGGCCCTGCTCGGTAGACTGTTAAAATGTGTAAAATCCTCCCTTCAGCTAAAGCCAGCTGTTAAGAAAATGATATGCACACACTTGACCCTAATGGTGGCCATACACACTTTGATAAGTGATCAATTTCTTGTTCGATTGATCTCTTCTGTTATGAAAAATTGATCTCTAATTAACAACCCATTCAATGTGTAGTCCATACATTGGTACATGGAATCAATTGAAAGTTGAGATACAATCATAATTTACAATTGACTTTATCAGTCACATCTCTGTTTCCACCATGTAATTTCATAATCTGATCAATCAAAATACAATTGTATTCATGAACAATCGATTGTCAATTTTCCTCCATGGCTAGTCTACTCAGTTTGATTGAATCTGATTTAAATCAGTCAAAAGGGAAGTTATGGCTGTTAGATTGTGCGCAGGTTTGATCGTTTTGATTGGATCGCACATCGATCGGATAATGAAATCAAAGTGAGAATGGCCGCTATAAGTGGAGTTGGAGTCATTTTTGTAAAAATTAAGTCAGCAGCTACACAAACTAGCTGCTGATTTTTATTAAACATACAGTACCGGTCCCTGGACCCAGCGCTGTGCTCAGTGTAGCCCTTTTCTCCACTCATCTTCAGTTTTTGGCGCCAGCATCTTAACTGTGGGCACCCGGCTGTGACAGTTTGCAGCTTGACAACCAGGTCCCCACTGCACATGGGTGAGCTGTACATTGTGAATGGTCCCACAGCCTTCTGGAACCTGTGACATGCCCCAGAAGACTGCGGGTATGGAGGGAAAGAGGAGAGCGTCCGCTCAGATCGCCTAGGCCAGTGGTCGGCAAGCCGCGGCTCGCGAGCCACATGCGGCTCTTTACACGCTTTAATGCGGCTCTTGTGTGCCGGGCGCCCGCTCCCCTCCCTCCTCTCGGGCGGCAGGGACTCTGCAGCGTGATCCAAAAAAAAAACAGCCAGGGCAGCGCGCTCAAATGCAATGATTGGCCAGTCTCGCTGCCACTCACATTCTGATAGCCAGTGATTGGCTGTCAGGATGTGTGTAGGCGGGGCAGCGTGACGAACGTGAGAGGAGCTAGGCTCCTCTCACAGTCCGCCCTGAAGACCGGAACGGCGCGGGAACACGGCGAGAGGAACGCGCGGAGCAAAGGTAAGTGAATTGACACAGGGGGGACTTGGCTTACTACTTGGGGGGGAATAGTACTGTGAGGAATGAATTAATATGGGGAATGAATTAATATGGGGGTTGAATTACTATATGGGGGATGAAGTACTATAGGGGGGATGAATTACTATGGGGGATGAATTACTATATGGGGGATGAATTACTATAGGGGGGATGAATTACTATATGGGGGATGAATTACTATAGGGGGGATGAATTACTATAGGGGGGATGAATTACTATAGGGGGGATGAATTACTATATGGGGGATGAATTACTATGGGGGATGAATTACTATATGGGGGATGAATTACTATGGGGGATGAATTACTATATGGGGGATGAATTACTATGGGGGATGAATTACTATATGGGGGATGAATTACTATATGGGGGATGAATTACTATATGGGGGATGAATTACTATATGGGGGATGAATTACTATATGGGGGATGAATTACTATGGGGGATGAATTACTATGGGGGATGAATTACTATATGGGGGATGAATTACTATAAAAACTTATTGAAACTAAAAACAGTGTACCATCCTATGTATTTTCAGTTTTAAAAATGTGGCTCTCAAAATAAATTTCAATCGTGGTTTTGGCAAGATTTGGCTCAGTTGAAAAAAAAAAAGGTTGCCCACCACTGGCCTAGGCAATCTGATCCAAACTGGGAGCGGGTACGTGTCCAAACCAGGTACCATCCCCCCCCCCCCCTCCCATTTCTGATAGAGGAGTGGGGAAGGAGGCTTTAAAGTGGAACTTCCCTTTTTAGATTAAGCTCTGCTTTAGGTCTTGGAACTCCTCTTAGGCTTGATATCTACATTAACTGCTGCAGGCGTAGCATTACCCTTTACCTAGTTTATCATAGGGGTACAATAATATTACTAATGGTTTTATGATGAAGTGATATTCACCCATATACCCGTATATATTTGAATGTGACTTTACATCTGACAAACCCTTTTGAGCTTCCTGCATTTTACAACATGTTTCACAAACCTTGGCTCTGTGTTCATTGTACACGTTGATTATGCTAAGAGTGACATCTATAGGCTAGTGTTAGATTGTACAATGAAGTAGAACTAAAGGAAAAACTATTTTTTCATTTTGGATGGGGTATCTCCTGTCAGGTTGTGTGTTTTTTGTTTTTTGGGTTTTTTTCCCATCTGTGTCCCAAAGGAGATTTCCCTTCACTTCCTATCTCATAAAACAAGAATTGAAAGGAAATCCCTCCCAAGGAAGTTAATCCCTGGTTGTCACCAGGACTAGTGTCCCCATTGGAAGACCTCCCCTCTATAACTGTTTTACAGACATCCCAAAATTTGGGATTTTCTTTTACTTTCACTTTCGATGATGGCGGTAAGCAGGACAAATAGAGAGACTGAATCCCTCTAATGGGTACATAGACAGAAAATAAAAACAGGTGTTCTAATCCATTTCCACTATCTACAACGTGTTCCAGAAGACTATGGGGAGGGGAGGGAGTCAAAATCGGGTACTCGCTCCCCAAAGGGGCCAATCCTTAACAGGGAGCGGGGGATGAGGCATTAAAGTGGAACTTCCCCTTTTGGGTGGAGCTCCACTTTAATACTCACAATTGCACAGGACAGCTATACACCAGCTTCTACCTTTGTAAGCCAGACCAGATAACTTAGCTGGCTCCAAAGATACTTAGTAATAGGCCCCCCAGCTCTGCCACAGCTGGGAGCTTGATGAACATTAACAATACTCCAGTCACACTTCCCCAATGGGGCTTCAGTCCCTGAGGATGTGGAACTTCTCAAGCAGCACAAGAACAGGGCTGCTTCAGACCCCATACTTATTTATGTTCTCCCCATCCACCTACTGGACACACTACTCCAAGGATAAGCTGAAGCACAACAAATATTTAAGCTACACAATTGACTCTCTCAGCCCTATGTTCTAGAAACCTTCAGATTGCAGGGGGAAGCAGTCAAACCTGCAACCTGTGAGGTCTAGAACATTAAAAGAAAAATCAATAGCTGCTCCAATGATTACAGAGGAGCCAAAAAGAACTAAATTTACCTGACATCCTAGCAGCCTATCTAGGAGAGTGCTACACAAATGTGACAAAACCACTGAGACATAACGGTTTTCCATTTTTAGAAAGCATAATTGGTTAGACATTATAATGAGGTTTATCTCTGACAACTGTAGACATTTGCTGTAAAAGAGTTGAAAAAGGCCATTTACTTTTCTATCAAAAGATTGTAACACATGTTTTCGTCATACATGTGCATAAACCACAGCATAATATTTGATAGTAGAACACTGCTGATAATGTAGACTGCCCCACATTGCTTTTTTAAAAAAAAAAAAAAACAATATACATACTTTTTTGCTGCAGAATGGGAAGTGCTTTGCTATCAAGATTTGACCTGGTGTTTATCCTGCTGGATACCCCAAATGTAGACCATGATCACTTACTTTCAGAACATGTGATGGCGATGAGGGCAGGGTCAAAGGAGACTTTACGTGGTGCAACGGTAACCCGTACAGACACTCAGGATTCCTCTGTGCTGGAGGTGCCCTCCGAGAGGCCGTTAAAGGAAAGATTAAAGGTATTGATAGTGTTAATATTTTGTAGTCTGTTTTTATAGTCTAACACATGATATCAAATCACTACCAGGGGTGTGGAAATATTTAAAAAACTACTTGTCCAAGGGAGTAAATCTGGGCCCCAATCTACTTGTCCCTCATGATAATCTACTTGTCCTGATAAAAAAACAAAAACATTTAAATAAGGTTTTACCATTGCACTGTTTATCTGCTACTTACCTTCATGCCTCTCTCCAGCACCGCACCTAGGGACTAGCAGGGTGGGGAGAGACCTTGCAGTGTGATGAGCACTGATTGGGTGCTCGTCAGGAAAGGGGAGTGTCTGGCTTTCTTAAAGCTCAGCAGAAGCACATCTGCTGAGTGAGTAAATGAGGTGTTGACCCCAATGAGAAAAAAAAACAAAACTATTCCTTCAAGTTACCCTCACACACTGCTGAAGCACTTGGGTGCTCAGTACAAGCACATGCTGAGCAGCCAAATCGAGCACCAGTGTCCGCTCCATGAGGCTCCATTCACACTTGGGTGTTTTGTGATCATGGCAGAATCACTTCAATTCTGTCCGCAATCTCAAAACACACTACAATCGCAAAACGTAGGTTCAGGTGCCATTATTTTCAATAACACCTAAAACATTAAATGGGTATAAGATCAGTGAGCGCTTAAAAATAGCCGCTAATGCACACTAAGGTAACCAGATAAAACCTCAACATATAAAGAAACTGAAAAGTGCAGCGCCAAAATCTATAATATATCAAATAATTGTCCAATAATAAAGCTAATAATATGTAGATCATAAAAAAGAAATTAATATGAAATATTGAATGTTCATATATTGACAGTTCGTGCTAAGGTGCCCTTCAAAAATTGTTGATTACTCCAGAATTCAGTGATGTGCCAAAGGTGTGGTAAAAATACGCACTCACCAGATGCGTATTTTAAATACGCATGTAAATTGTATAGCCAGAGGTCCCCTTTAAGAATAGAATGGATGAGGTAAGCCGGGTACGGATTCTCCTCCCTCTGAATGGTATGCAGCCCTGCGGATGTTTCCTGGATGTACAAGGATTTATTCCTGCCAGAGGTCCCATTAAACGATGGATGGGTGTTTACAGCCTGTAGTGGAAAACTCCCTCCTCTGGGTCCTGTGGGATACTGCAGCTATATTTAATATTTCATATTAATTTCTTTCTTTTTTATGATCTACATATTATTAGCTTTATTATTGGACAATTATTTGATATATTATAGATTTTAGCGCTGCACCTTTCAACACCTAAAACATTGTATGGTTTGCCATGATTTCTGTGCGATTTTATCACGTGTCAAATCGCACTGCATGAAGCTTTTTGCCCCAAAAGAAGCTCCTTTTTATTGGGTGTCAAGCTTCCCTTGATGCTATTTGCCACAACTGCTGTGCAATAAATCAGGCTACAATCGTGGAGTTCTCATTATCTCAACAATGAGATCAGTTGGATTGAGGTAAAAATTTGTTTTTTTTTGTGGACACTGCAGAATATCCAGGATGTGAGTTGTTGAGGATCGAATGCAGGCAAGTAAAGCTAAAAAGTGGCAGTTACTGGGTGCCTCTAGGCATCTACACTATATTGCCAAAGGTATTGGGATGTCTACCTTTACACATACATGAACTTTAATGGCATCCCAGTCTTAGTCCGTAGGGTTCAATATTGAGTTGGCCCCGCCCTTTGCAGCTATAACAGCTTCACCTCTTCTGGGAAGGCCGTCCACAAGGTTTAGGAGGGTGTCTATGGGAAGGTTGGACCATTCTTCCAGAAGCACATTTGTGAGGTCAGGCACTGATGTCGGGGGAGGAAGCCTGGCTCACAGTCTCTAATTTTTCCTAAAGCTGTTCTATGGGGTTGAGGTCAGGACTCTGTGCAGGCCAGTCAAGTTCCTCCACCCCAAACTCACTCATCCATGTCTTTATGGACCTTGCTTTGTGCACTGGTGTGCAGTCATGTTGGAACAGGAAGGGGCCATCCCCAAACTCTTCCCGCAAAGTTGGGAGCATGAAATTGTCCAAAATGTCTTGGTATGCTGACGCCTTACAAGCTCCCTTCGATGGAAATAAGGGGCCAAGCCTAACCCCTAAAAAACAACCCCACACCATAATCCCCCCTCCACCAAACTTTACACTTGGCACAATGCAGTCAGGCAAGTACTGTTCTCCTGGCAACTGCCAAATCCAGACACGTCCATCAGATTGCCAGACAGAGAAGCGTGATTGATCGCTCCAGAGAACACGTCTCCACTGCTCTAGCCAGTGGTTGCTTGCTTTACACCACGGCATCCGGCGCTTTGCATTGCACTTGGTGATGTAAGGCTTGGATGCAGCTGCTCGGCCATGGAAACCCATTCCATGAAGCTCTCTACGCACTGTTGTTGTGCTAATCTGAAGGCCACATGAAGTTTGGAGGTGTTTAGCTATTGACTCTGCAGACAGTTGGCGACTTCTGTGCACTGTGCGCTTCAGCATGCGCTGACCCCGCTCTGTCATGTTATGTGGCCTACCACTTGGTGGCTGAGTTGCTGTTGTTCCCAGTTGCTTCCACTTTGTTATAATCCCACTAACAGTTGAGCGTGGAATATTTAGTAGCCAGGAAATGTCACGGATGGACTTATTGCCCAGGTGACAACCTATCACAGGACCACGCTTGGAGTCACTGAGCTCCTGAGAGCGACCCATTCTTTCACAAATGTTTGTAGAAGCAGTCTGCATGCCTAGGGGCTTGATTTTATACACCTGTGGCCATGGAGGTGATTGAACACCTGAATCACATGATTTGGAGGGCGGGCCCAATACTTTTGGCAATATATATTGTGTGTGTAAAGAGTATGGAGTACTTGGACGTGGTCTTGCACTAGTTTAGTCTCCCCTATATTCCCAAAAGTAGAGGTAGCGCAGGATGGTTGTTTTGGGAATCCTAAGTATTGGGTCGTACAGCTGGAGCCGTAGAGGAAAATATTCTGTGCTTTATGTTTTATCAATCTGCATCATCCAGCAGTGCATTTTCAATACTTGGTGGATGTTACTTTGCTCACCTTGATGCATACAAGATTGGAGCAGGCTTCTATATCTGTCCAAATTTTCAATTAGCCGCTCCAGCATAAAACCTTGTGATTGAGAAGGAAACAAACCCTCGGCAAATTGTTAATGCAAATACATGAAAAGTCTGCACCCAAAGTCACTTTGCTGATGTGATTCACACCAATCATGCTTATTTGTAGATTTTTATATGCTCTTAATTCAATATTTGTTGAAGGACTGCTCACACTATTTATTCCAAATCTAGGGTCGGCCAGGGGAATATTTTGATCCTATTCCACACCAGCTTTTAAGAAAGTACATTGGCTATGCTCGACAGTATGTACATCCAAAGCTGTCCCTGGATGCAGCTCATGTCCTCCAAGACTTCTACCTGGAGCTTAGAAAACAGAACCAAGGCATTGACAGCACTCCGATTACAACCAGACAACTTGAGTCATTAATCCGACTAACAGAGGTATAGAAAACCAGTAAAAAGTATTTTTGTACAAAATGCAGAACTGCTTTCTGAGTTCTGATGTTAATTGCACACTGATCCTAATTGCACACTGATCCTTTTTACTGTTCTTTCAAGTTCTATTCCTTTAGAAGCAGGAAGAAATCTGCATCTCCATTATGGTCTTTTTAAAGCCTAATTCCATGTGTATTGTCCCTTTAAATAGTTGGTTTGGGTCAAGCTGACCCAAACAAACAATTTACCACATTAACAGGTGTGCTTGCTGTTTGAACTGTTTGTAGCCAGTGGTGTACCTATTGATGCCTGGCCAAATAACTCCCAGCCTTCTGTCCTGCCTTCACTCCCAGCTGCTGTGCTCACCCCCACCATCACAGGAGCATGCTCATTCTCCAATTCAAACTCCCTCGCATGTGCGTTCTCTTCCCCACCACACTACCAGAGGCCAGTGGTGTATATAGTTCTTGTACTGCCCTAGGCAACACTAAAATTGGGCCAGCACACTGACCTTAACCTCTCCGGAAAGCAGCCGGCCATTCCTGGAGCCAAGCCCAGTGTCCCACTTGTGCGGAAAGCTTACACCCTCCAGCAGCGCACAGACTCCTCGGATTTCATGGCAAAGCCTCATCAGGTCCCCATCCCTGCCCCCCTGAAAATTGCTGGGCATTTGCCTAGGGCAGCAAACAAGGCATTTGCCTAGGGCAGCAATTTTCAGGGGGGCAGGGATGGGGACCTGATGAGGCTTTGCCATGAAATCCGAGGAGTCTGTGCGCTGCTGGAGGGTGTAAGCTTTCCGCACAAGTGGGACACTGGGCTTGGCTCCAGGAATGGCCGGCTGCTTTCCGGAGAGGTTAAGGTCAGTGTGCTGGTCCAATTTTAGTGTTGCCTAGGGCAGTACAAGAACTATATACACCACTGGCCTCTGGTAGTGTGGTGGGGAAGAGAACGCACATGCGAGGGAGTTTGAATTGGAGAATGAGCATGCTCCTGTGATGGTGGGGGTGAGCACTGCAGCTGGGAGCGAAGGCAGGACAGAAGGCTGGGAGTTATTTGGCCAGGCATCAGTAGGTACACAAATGGCCTACACCCATAGCAAGGGCATTCTCCAATTTTAGTCAAAGCTGCATTTGTCTTTTTTATCTATACATGCCCTTTACCTTCATAGGCGTTTTTTTTTTTGTAAAACTGAACTACATCTTTTATAAAAAAAAAAAAGAGGGGATAATTAACTTTCTGCTCAGTCCAATGAGATATGGAAATTATTACAGCCATGTGCCTGATGGACTGAGCATATTATATTGCATATCATTCGGTAAAATGGAACTAACACACTGGGTAAGAAAATAAAAGAAAAATATTCAAAGATTTCAAGATTCATGACTATGTAGAGTTTTTTTCATTGGATAAATAAGTTTTATGTTACTTTGATTTATCTTTGTGACCAGGCTCGAGCCAGGCTGGAGCTGAGGGAAGAGGCCATCAAAGAAGATGCTGAAGATGTTATACAAATAATGAAATACAGGTATGTCGCCCTTTCGAAATCAATAAATATTTGTGCTTAGTATTCATGAACATTGTCCCCCTCTCAGGGCCTGTACCAAACCCAGCCAATTTAATAGAGCACCAAGTAAAAGAAAATTGTTGGACTTACAGGTGTGTATGTCTGTACATCACACTATAAATAAAATCACAATTTAATTGACCAATCATGTTAAAATTATGAAGTGCACATTTAAAAATGGCTGGTAGGTACAAACAAATCAAGAAGAGTTTATTTCAGCATTTTCTCAGTGGCTTGTTCTGTCATTGCCAGACATTGGCTTCAACCAAATGCTCCATCGCTATCTAATTGGACTTGTGAAATATAGGATCAGATATTTGGAATGTATGATTGCCTAGGACCAGAATAGGTCCGAGTCCTATAAACTCGTGGACTGTCTGGTCACACTTCCATTTTTTTTGGCCTTCATATCTGTGGCGGGAGTCACTTTGGGTGGGGGGCCCATGGAACAGAGCCCCCTTTGGAGAGGTGGGGAGACCCCTGTCTCAGCTTCCCATATCCCTATTATGTGTAAGTCACCCTGTGCCTGTTAGGGGTACAGGGTGGAATGTCCTGATATTGTGTAAACATGTACAGGTGGGGTGTGGGGTTGTTCATTGTTTACTGCCAGGTGGTCCCATAGTTCTATTGTGTCTTGCTTGAGAGAAAACTATTATGGGATGTATGTGTTTATGTGTATTGGCTTGGTGGGAGGTGTCAGCTGTGTGTCTCCTTACTAAATGTATTGCCCCGCCCTGTGTATATATCTTGTGTCAGAGTCCTATAAACTCATGTGGACTGTCAGGTCACACTTCCGTTTTTTTTTTGGCCTTCATATCTGTGACGGGAGTCACTTTGGGTGGGGGGCTCATGTAACACAGCCCCCTTTAGAGAGGTGGAAAGACCCCTGTCTCAGCTCCCCATATCCCTATTATGTGTAAGTCACCCTGTGCCTGTTAGGGGTACAGGGTGGAATGTCCTGATATTGTGTAAACATGTACAGGTGGGGTGTGGGGGTTGTTCATTGTTTACTGCCAGGTGGTCCCATTGTTCTATTGTAAGGGACCGCCCGGCGGTACTACTAGCACTCCACTGAATAGGCGTCCCCAGCGCACGGAGTCTAAGTCCCAGGGTGCTTGTTCACCAGGGCCCCTGATGGTGGGGATGGACTTGGAGCTCCCTGAGACCAGGTCGTGACTACTGGGTGCGCCCGTCAGTGGTAGTAGTATGCGCAAGGGGCTCCCACGGGGAAGAGTCTGATGTGAGGAGGTCAGAAGACCCCGCTGCAAGGGATGGATGGATGGATGAGCAAGGTCAGACGGGCCGGGTCGGTAACAGAGAGGACGGCAAGGTACAAGGCAGCGGGCATAGAATGGTCGGGTCACACGCCAGGTCAGCAACAGCAGGTCAAATCCAATAGGGGGCATTCAGGAGAGAGGTTAGGCAAAGCAAGGGTCAGAGCAGGAGAAAGCAGCAAGGTCAGGTACAATCCGGGTCAAAACTTACAAGGGGCACAGGATCACAGGTTCACAGGATGCAGGGAAGACCAGAAGGCACTGAATGACAGCTCAGGGCCATTTAAATATCCCGCCCTGCGCTGCCATTGGTGCCCAGCGGGCGGCCGCGGCTTCTACTGCGCATGCGCGAACTCGAACGCCGCGGCCGGCCCGGACCTAGTGCCCGTGTCCCTGCACAGGGCGGTGCACTGCGCCTGCGCCGGGACCATCGCGGCAGGGATCGAGGAGATCCCTGACATTGCCCCCCCCCTACGGGCAGCCTCCGGATGTCCACCCGATCTCTCCACCACGGGTGATCGCGAAAGAACCTCCGGACAAGTCTGGGTGCATGGACATTATGGGCTGGTTCCCAAGAATTGTCCTCAGGGCCACAGCCCTTCCATTTGATAAGGAATTGGGTCTGGCCTCCCCTCCTCCGACATTTCAGGATCGTTTCAACCTCAAACTCTCCTTCTCCTTCGACCGTTACCGCTTCCGGGGGTCTAGATTCCCGGTCAGGGAAGGCATCTGGGACCACTGGCTTCAGCAGGGACACATGGAAGACCGGGTGGATCTTGAGCGTGTCAGGGAGGGCGAGTTCGTAGGCTACTTCGTTAACCATCCGTTTAATGCAGAAGGGGCCTATAAATTTGGGTCCCAATTTCTTTGACGGGCAAAGCATCTTTAAATTGGACGTCGCCAGCCAAACCTTCTCCCCAGGCCGCAATACCAGATCTCCCCTCCGTTTCCTGTTGGATGCTTTCCTGTAGTCTTCCTGGGCCCGACTGATGGCCACTTGAAGCTTCTTATTGTTCGCAGCGAAGAACGTTACCACATCTTGTGTTGCTGGTACTGGGCTTTCCGACACCAAATCCGGGAGGAAGACTGGGTGAAAGCCATAGTTGGCAAAGAACGGGGACTGCCCTGTTGCTGAGTGGCGGGCGTTGTTATACGCAAATTCCGCTAGAGGTAGAAGTGGCAGCCAGTCATCTTGAGTAAACGAGGTATAGCATCTCAAGTATTGCTCCAAGGTCTGATTGGTCCTTTCGGTTTGACCGTTAGTTTGAGGGTGGAACGCAGAGGAGAGAGATAATTTGATGTCCAGGGCCTTGCACAGTGCTCTCCAGAATCTGGACGTGAACTGGACCCCTCGGTCCGAGACAATGTCTTCGGGGACCCCATGCAACCTGACTACCTCACGAATGAAGACTCGCGCGGTCTCGGCCGCCGAGGGGGTTTTCTTCAACGGGATGAAGTGGGCCATCTTGGACAAGCGGTCCACGACTACCAGGATTGCCGTGTGGTCTCGGGATGGCGGAAGCTCGACTATAAAGTCTAATGAGATCTTTTGCCAAGGCCGTTCAGGAATAGGTAAGGGTCGCAGCAGACCCCAAACCTTGTTTCTTGATGGCTTGTTCTTCTGGCAGGTGACACAGGACCTTACATAGCCCTTACAATCCTTAGCCATGTCTGGCCACCAGAATGAGCGTCGGAGAAGTTCCAGGGTCTTTTCCGGGCCAAAGTGCCCCGCCATCGGGTGGTCGTGGCAATGCCCCAAGACCAGGGTTCGGGCTTCGTCCGGCACCACAATTCGATCTTCCCTCCATAGGAGTCCCCCTTTGTTCTGGAGCGGCCCTCCGCCTGGGGTAGAGAAGTTTGTGGATGCTTCCATTAGCCTGGAACGAAGGTCCGACTGAAGGACCAAGAAGTTACCCGAGGACAGGATGGTGTCGGGTACTGGGGTCTCCTTGGCGTCTTCGTACATCCGTGATAACGCATCCGGCTTAGTGTTCTTCGATCCCGGCCGGTACGTAATGTGGAAGTTGAATCTTGAGAAGAATAGTGCCCATCTCGCCTGTCACGGGCGTAGACGCTTGGCGGTTCTCAGATACTCTAAGTTCTTGTGGTCAGTAAATATTAAGATGGGGTGCACCGCACCTTCCAGCAGGTACCTCCATTCCTCTAACGCCGTTTTGATCGCTAGTAGCTCTCGATCACCGATATCATAGTTCCTCTCCGCTGGGGTAAGCTTCCGTGAGAAGAACGCTACAGGGTGGAGCAGTTCCTTGGTGCCTTTTCGTTGGGAGAGGATGGAGCCTACCGCATTCTCCGACGCATCTACCTCCAAGATATAGGGCAGAGCGGCGTCTGGGTGACCCAAAATGGGTGCCGAAGTGAACAGCTTCTTCAAGACTTCGAAAGCTCCCTGCGCTTCTGGTGTCCATCTGAATCGGGTTCCCAGCTTGGTTAGCTGAGTAATGGGGGAGACCAGACCCGAGAAGTTCTTGATGAACTTCCGGTAAAAATTTGCAAAGCCGATAAATCGTTGCACACTTTTCCTGTCTGTGGGTTCAGGCCAATCCAGTATTGCAGCGACCTTCTGGGGATCCATCGCGACCCCCGCGGTGGAGATAATCAGGCCCAAGAAGGCAATGCTGGATTGTTCAAAACAACATTTTTCTGCCTTGGCGTACAACCCATGCTGCCGCAACCGCCCCAATACTTTTGCTACATGTATTCTGTGTTCCCCCAAAGACGGGGAGAAAATCAGAATATCGTCTAAATAAACGATCACAAAGACATCCAGAAAGTCCCTAAAAATATCATTTACAAAGTGTTGAAAAGTGGCCGGAGCATTGCACAACCCGAACGGCATGACCAGATATTCAAAATGACCGAAGCGGGTGCGGAAGGCCGTCTTCCACTCGTCCCCCTCCCTTATGCGAATCAAGTTGTACGCCCCCCTCAGATCCAGCTTGGTAAAAACCACTGCTGACTTTAGACTTTGGAACAGCTCTGGTACTAACGGTAGTGGGTAACAGTTTTTTATCGTGACCCTGTTCAATTCCCTGTAATCGATGCACGGCCTTAAGGTTTTATCTTTCTTTTCAACAAAGAAGATTCCCGCCCCCGCCGGTGAAGTGGAGTGGCGGATGAACCCCTTCTGGAGGCTGTCCTCGATATATTCCTTTAGAGCCCCCAATTCGGGCTCTGAAAGGGGGAAGATTCGCCCAAAAGGAATTTCTGAGCCGGGTAACAGGTCAATGGGGCAGTCATAAGGGCGGTGGGGGGGTAGAGTATCGGCTCCCCGTTTGCTGAACACATCTAGAAACCCATGGTAGACTGCAGGGATTACTTGTTTTAATTCAGCTTCCCCCTCAGAGCACAGGAGGATTTGGGGGGCCCCCGGGCCCGGAGTGCGGCAGTATATCCGACAGTATGGGGAAGGGAACGTGATTACTCCGGTCTCCCAGTCAATCTGGGGGTTATGGGCCCGTAACCATGGGAGCCCCAGAATGACTGGGAAGAGGGGTGAAGCTATAGCATCCAGGCGGAGGAGTTCCTGGTGCTGGCCGGCAATGACAGTGGTGATGGAGGGGGTTTCCTGGTTCACTACCCCCGATTTTATCCGGGAACCGTCGGCCAAATAAATATTGAACCCCTTCTGTTTCAATTGAAGGGGAATACCCTGCTGGTGAGCAAAATTAATATCCAAGAAGCAGCTGCATGCCCCAGAGTCAATTATGGCCGATACTTCCACGGTCCTTTCTGGAAGCTGAAAGGAAAGGGGTACCACTAAGTATTGGGATGGACCAACATTGCCAATGGATAAGGAAGAAGAGGTGCACTTACTCATTTTCTGCGGGCAGGAACGTGCCATATGACCAGCTTCGCCACAATAGAGGCACAGGTTCTGGGATCGTCTGCGCAGATGTTCCTCTGGGGATAGTTTAGGCCGTGCCAGGCCGAGCTGCATGGGTTCGGGGTTGTCTCCAGGTGGCCGGTTTTGGATGATTGGCCTAGGTGTTTGACTGGGACCTTGAAATGATCCCCAGGGATTTCCATGACCCTGGCCGGACCTCTCAAACCTGCGTTCCCGCAGTCTACGGTCAATTTTAATGGTCAGTGCTATTAAGTCCTCTAAAGTCTCAGGTACCTCCACCCGGGCGAGCTCGTCTTTCAGGCCATCTGATAGGCCAATACGGAACTGATGCAGGAGTGCGAACTCGTTCCAGCGAGTATCCCCCATCCACCGCCTAAATTCAGATGCGTACTCCTCGGCCGCTCGGCGGCCTTGCCGGAGCGTGTACAGAGTAGCTTCAGCAGAAGCTGCCCGCTGCGGGTCATCATAAAGGATGGCCATAGCATCAAAAAAACTGTCAACCGAACTGAGGTGAGGGTCATTTTTTCCCCGTAATCGATGGGCCCAGTCTTGGGGTTCACCCTGCAGGAGGGAGATGACGAACCCCACCTTCACGGATTCAGTCACGAAGGTTCGGGGTTGTAGCTCAAAATAGAGGAGGCAGGACTCGCGGAATGATCTGAAGCGTGTGCGGTCCCCGTGGAAACGTTCCGGTAAGGGTACTCGGGGGTCGGCCGCCGGGAGTGGTGCGGATGCCCCAGACACCAGCACAGGGGCTGCTACGGCTGGAGGTGCGGGGACCGTGGCCTGTGGGGCGGGAACGGATATAGTGCAGGTCTGGAATTGAGTTTCAATCTGCTGGCATCTATCCTGCAGGGCCGATACGGCCTGTGTCAAATTGGACAGGTGCCTGCAGATCTCCTCCAGCGGCGAGGGACCTCCTCTAGACTCAGTCATGGCCTTCTGGTACTGTAAGGGACCGCCCGGCCTTACTACTAGCACTCCACTGAATAGGCGTCCCCAGCGCACGGAGTCTAAGTCCCAGGGTGCTTGTTCACCAGGGCCCCTGATGGTGGGGATGGACTTGGAGCTCCCTGAGACCAGGTCGTGACTACTGGGTGCGCCCGTCAGTGGTAGTAGTATGCGCAAGGGGCTCCCACGGGGAAGAGTCTGATGTGAGGAGGTCAGAAGACCCCGCTGCAAGGGATGGATGGATGGATGAGCAAGGTCAGACGGGCCGGGTCGGTAACAGAGAGGACGGCAAGGTACAAGGCAGCGGGCATAGAATGGTCGGGTCACACGCCAGGTCAGCAACAGCAGGTCAAATCCAATAGGGGGCATTCAGGAGAGAGGTCAGGCAAAGCAAGGGTCAGAGCAGGAGAAAGCAGCAAGGTCAGGTACAATCCGGGTCAAAACTTACAAGGGGCACAGGATCACAGGTTCACAGGATGCAGGGAAGACCAGAAGGCACTGAATGACAGCTCAGGGCCATTTAAATATCCCGCCCTGCGCTGCCATTGGTGCCCAGCGGGCGGCCGCGGCTTCTACTGCGCATGCGCGAACTCGAACGCCGCGGCCGGCCCGGACCTAGTGCCCGTGTCCCTGCACAGGGCGGTGCACTGCGCCTGCGCCGGGACCATCGCGGCAGGGATCGAGGAGATCCCTGACATCTATTGTGTCTTGCTTGAGAGAAAACTATTATGGGATGTATGTGTTTATGTGTATTGGCTTCATTGGGAGGTGTCAGCTGTGTGTCTCCTTACTAAATGTATTGCCCCGCCCTGTGTGTATATCTTGTGTCCGAGTCCAAAAACTCATGTGGACTGTCTGGTCACACTTCCGGTTTTTTGGCCTTTATATCCAATAAGCTTGACCACAATGCTGCTTCCTGGACTTCTCAGGTGTAGGCATTGCCCTTCACTGTGCCCTGCCCCCCTTCTTATTGTTGCTTTCCCTTATTCCTCTTGTTTTTTATTCTTCCTTATCTCATTTTCTGCTTCTCCTCATATCCAAACTATCAGAGGATTTTATATATCACTATTGGTGCCTTTTCTAAATGGTGCTTTAGGTATGTAATGTTAAAGTGTTTTCCATTTTGTTGGTCAGGGCTCTGTAATATGCTCATCAGCACATTTTCACTGTAGTTTACACAGTTGTGCACAAAAGTTTGCATCCCTTGGCAGAAATTATAATGTTTTGGCAGTGACATTGAAAAATATGACTGATTATGCCAAAAATCTGTCTTTTATTTAAGGATAGTGATCATATGAAGCCATTTATCATCACATAGTTGTTTTGTCTCCTTTTTAAATCATAATGATAACAGAAATCCCCTAAATGACCATGATCAAACGTTTCCATCCCCTGGAATGTTTGACCTTGGTACAGACACACAAGGTGACATACATGGGTTAAAATGGCAATTAAAGGTGAATCTGTGGTTTTTTAACCATTAGCCTCCCGGCCAATGGCCGTTTGGCGGCTTCAAAAGTGCTGCGGCATTCCGGGTGCATGCCATTTGGCGTGCACCCGCACATGCGCAGTTTGCGCTAATGCAGAGCCTCACAGCGGCGCGATCTGTCACCGGCCGTGTACCTCGGACACGGCCAATGACAGATCTGAGTACCGGTCCCCGTTGCTGGTACCATGTGACCTGCTGTGACCAATCACAGCAGGTCACATGACAGTTGTATACAATGGATGACTTCATTCATGCCATCCATTGTATACTACTGCGTAGCTGTGAATGGTCACAGCTAATCACATGCACATGTCATGTGATTAGCTGTGACCAAATCACAGCTAAGCACAAAAAAAAAAAAACCTGAATGAATCGGTCATTCAGGTAAATGCTTGCTTATAGCAAAGTAATTCTTTGCTATAAGCAAATTGTGTAAAAAAAAAAAGTCATAGTAAAATATGAAAAAAAAAATCTTAAAAAAAATAAAAAAAATGTAATAAAAAATTAAAAATAATAATAAAAAAAAAAAATATATATATATTTTTTTTTTTCATACTGTCACCAGTCAGTGTCCCTGATCACCGCCATGCCAGTTATATGATGACGCTGTACTGCACTGGTGACAGTATGTAAAAAAAAAAATAGTGAAAATAATTTTTTTAATTTTTTTATTTTCCGAAAAATTATGACAAAAAAAATACAACTTCAAAAAACTCGCCATGCCTCCTATGAAATACGTCGGACTGTCTACTCTGCAAAAAGGGGTCATTTGGGGGATATCTGTACTGTTCTGACATTCTTGGACCTCAAGAAATTAGATTGGCCGTCAGTACTTCAGGATTGATCAATTTTCAGATCTATACCATAGTTTGTGAACTCTATAACTTTCCTACAGACTAAATAATACATCCTAATTTGGGTTATTTTCACCAAAGACATGTAGCAGAATACATCTCGGCCTAAATTTATGAAGAACAATTATTTATTTGTAAACTTTTATAACAGAAACAAAGAAAAACGTGTTTTTTTTCAAAATTTTTGGTCTTTTTTTGTTAATTTAGCAAAAAATAAAAACCCCGGCGGTGATTAAATACCACCAAAAGAAAGCTCTAGTTGTGTGAAGAAAATGATAAAATTTTAGTTTGGGTACAATGTTGTATGACCGCGCAATTGTCATTCAAAGTGTGAGAGCGCTGAAACGTGAAAAATGGCCTGGGCAGGAAGGTGTAAAATTACACTGTATTGAAATGGTTAAATTGCAATTTGTGTCTGTGTATAAATAGTCAATGAGTTTATCTCTCATATGGATGCACTGAACAGGCTAGATATTGAACTATGGAGAGCAATAAAGAACAGTCAAAAAACCTGCATAACAAGGTAGTGGAACTTTATAAAAATGGTAAAGGATATAAAAAGCTATTCAACGCATTGAATATGCCAGTCAGTACTGTTCAATTACTTTATTAAGAAGTAGAAAATTCAGAGATCTCTTGATACCAAGCCAAGGTCAGGTAGACCAAGAAAGCCACAACTGCCAGAAGAATTGTTTGGGATACAAAGAAAAACCCAAAGGTAACCTCAGGAGACATACAGGCTGCTCTGGATAAAGACGGTGTGGTTGTTTCAAGGAGCGCAATACGACGATAACTGAAAAAAAATGATCTGCATGGTTCTGCTGCCAGAAAGAAGCCTTTACTAGCCAATGCCACAAAAAAGCCTGGGTACAATATACCCAACAACACCTTGATACTACTCAACGGGCTTTTTTGTGGCATTGGCTCAGTACCTCAATAAAGGAACATATATAAAACTACTATACATTCTCTATAGCATGTTTATTTCCGGTGAATGAGTCTAACAAATGATTTCTTTCCATTTTATCTAGCCTTCTTGGGACATACTCCGATGAGTTTGGAAAACTGGATTTCAATAGATCTCAGCACGGCTCAGGAATGAGTAATCGATCTCAAGCAAAGAAATTTGTTTCTGCTCTTAACAGAATTGCAGAACAGACTTACAATAACCTGTTTGATTATCAACAGCTTCGGCAGATTGCCAAGGAATTGCAGATCCAGGTAAACCAATAGATTTGGATCGAGAAAGCAGTGATGACTAGCAATGTTTATTTTGCATCATTTTCTATAGGCCAACATTTTTTTTAATGTTCTTAATAAAGCTTGTATCCATTTTAATAGGTCAGGGTTTCTAAACATGCATTTGTGTGGGTCACCTTCTCTCATGCAGACTCCACCTCCGTAACATCGCCAAAATCCGCACGTTCCTAACTCCAGAAACCACTAAGCAGCTCATCCACTCCCTCATCATATCACGACTCGATTACTGAAACTCCCTCCTCACTGGCCTGCCTCGCCGCTGGCTATCCCCGCTTCAGTCCATCCTGAATACGGCTGCCAGACTCATTCCCCTTTCCAACTGCTCCATCTCCGCCACCCCCCTCTGCCAATCCCTCCACTGGCTTCCGATTGCACAACGGATCAAATTCAAAATCCTAACGCTGACGTACAAAGCTGTCCACCATACTGCCCCGAACTACATCACTGACCTAATATCTAAGTACCGCCCAACACCCACACTCCGCTCCTCACAAGACCTCCTTCTCTCTAGTTCCCTGGTCTCCTCCTCCCATGCCCGCCTCCAGGACTTCTCCAGGGTGTCACCCATCCTCTGGAACTCCCTGCCCCAACCCATCAGATTATCACCTACTCTCCTCTCCTTTAGGCACACCCTGAAAACCCATCTCTTCAGGGAAACCTACCCCACCCCCTGCTAACTTGCCAACCTCCTCCACTCTTCCTACCACTCCATCCCCCACAGCTATCTCCTCCTGTGCCACCATCCCCTCCCTCCTAGATTGTAAGCTCCAAGGAGCAGGGCCCTCGATCCCCTCATTTTTTGCATTGTATTGGTATTGTTCTGTCACATGTTCTGTCCCCCTTTGTAATGTACAGCGCTGAGCGAACTATTGGCGCTTTATAAATACTGTATAATAATAATAATAATGTACCCCTTGGCCAATGCACATTTATTACAATAGGTACATCGACTGATGAAAGTGCTTACAAAACTGAGGGTTTAATATCACTTTAATAATATTATAGATTTAATCACTTGCCACTTCTTTTTGTCTTTGAATCCTTTCCTTTGTTCCAGTATAAGCTGGTGACATGACCTCTGCCCCAGATTTTCTGTTTCAGGGTGGCTCCTTTCTCCTGTAGCATCCTGTGGGACCAGCCTTGCATGCAGGGACTAGAGTTGTATGGGCGGGAATAGCAAGTATGCCAAATGCCCTAGAGGTCGGAGCCAAAGGACCCAATAGTACACATCACTGCAAATGTTGAATAATCGATAAGATAAAATACAATACACGTGTAAAAAACGTAATAAATATTTGTGATGAATATAAATGGAAATATAATATGTATCATACTGCATATAAAACACAACGATGTCACAAGGACAGGAATCCTCCAATTCATCTATAGCTGTATAAAAAAAACAAGTAAATGATATGAACAGAGAGTCCCATGTAACCATAGTGTAGTAAAGATCGGCAAGCACACAAAAGACACCTGCAAGAGATAATGTACATACAGGTGAAACTGGAAAAATTTGAATATCGTGCAAAAGTTCATTTATTTCAGTGCAGCAACTTAAAAGGTAAAACTAATATATGAGATAGACTCATTACATGCAAAGCAAGATAGTTCAAGCCGTGATTTGTCATCATTGTGATGATTATGGCTTACAGCTCATGAAAACCCCAAATCCACAATCTCAGAAAATTTTAATATTACATGCAATCAATAAAACAAGGATTGTACATAGAACAATATCGGACCTCTGAAAAGTAGAAGCATGCATATGTACTCAGTACTTGGTTTGGGCCCCTTTTGCAGCAATTACGGCCTCAATGCGGCGTGGCATGGAAGCTATCAGCCTGTGGCACTGCTGAGGTGTTATGGAAGACCAGGATGCTTCAATAGCGGCCTTCAGCTCTTCTGCATTGTTCGGTCTCATGTCTCTCATCTTTCTCTTGGCAATGCCCCTTAGATTCTCTATGGGGTTCAGGTCAGGCGAGTTTGCTGGCCAATCAAGCACAGTAATTCCACGGTCATTGAACCAGGTTTTGGTGCTTTTTTTTTGCTGTGTGGGCAGGTGTCAAGTCCTGCTGGAAAATGAAGTCAGCATCCCCATAAAGCTCGTCTGCGGAAGGAAGCATGAAGTGCTCCAAAATCTCCTGGTAGACGGCTGCGGTGACCCTGGACTTATTGAAGCACAGTGGACCAACACCAGCAGATGACATGGATCCCCAAATCAACACAGACTGTGGAAACTTCACACTGGACTTCAAGCATCTTGCATTGTGTGCCTCTCCATTCTTCCTCCATACTCGGGGTCCTTGTGCCTCTCCATTCTTCCACCATACTCGGGGTCCTTGGGCCTCTCCATTCTTCCTCCATACTCGGGGTCCTTGGGCCTCTCCATTCTTCCTCCATACTCGGGGTCCTTGGGCCTCTCCATTCTTCCTCCATACTCGGGGTCCTTGGGCCTCTCCATTCTTCCTCCATACTCGGGGTCCTTCGTTTCCAAAAGAGATTCAAAAGTTGCTCTCACCAGAAAAGAGGACTTTGGACCAGCGAACAACAGACCAGGTCTGTTTTTCTTTAGCCCAGGTAAGACACTTCTGACTTTGTTTGTTGTTCAGGAGAGGCTTGACAAGAAGAATATGACATTCGAAGCCCATGTCCAGGATCTGTCTTTGTGTGGTGGCTCTTGATGCACTGACTCCAGCCTCAGTCCACTCCTTGTGAAAGTCCCCAATACTTTTGAATGGACTTTTCCTGACAATCCTCTCCAGGCTGCGGTCATCCCTGCTGCTTGTGCACTTTTTTCTTCCACACTTTTCCTTTCCACATAACTCTTTATTAATGTGCTTTGATACAGCACTTTGGGAACATCCAACTTCTTTTGCAATTACCTTTTGAGGCTTTCCCTCCTTATGGAGGGTGTCAATGATGGTTTTCTGCACAACTGTCAGGTCAGCAGTCTTTCCCATGATTGTGATTCCTACTGAACCAGCCTGAGAGACCCTTTAAAGGCTCAGGAACCCTTTGCAGGTATTATGGCTTAATTAGCTGATTAGAGTGGGACACTTTGAGCCGAGAATATTCCACCTTTTCACAATATTCTCATTTTCTGAGATTGTGGATTTGGGGTTTTCATGAGCTGTAAGCCATAATCATCACAATGATGACAAATCACGGCTTGAACTATCTTGCTTTGCATGTAATGAGTCTATCTCATATATTAGTTAAGTTGCATTACTGAAATAAATGAACTTTTGCACGATATTCTAATTTTTCGAGTTTCACCTGTAGGTATCCTTTTATCATGCAGCGGTAAATGACCGTTGCTCAGTTCTCTGGAATGCTCAGAGGAGACACCTGCAAGGCACTGTCCTGCCTCCAAACAGTCTGAAGGACAATGATTGGATCTTTGATTAAAAAGTTTGGAGACTCTCTGCTCTAGACTTGTAAAGAAAGTCATTTAACAAAAGTTCCTGGGGCGTATGTTATCAGTCACTCCTGGGGTACACAGCCCACTGAGAACCAGTCTATAGTCTGTTATATGAACACCATTTGCATCTCAAGTGCCAAGTGTTCTGCATGTCACCTGCATGGTCTCCTCAGTGTGTGTCACTATTAAAAAATACAGACAAGAAGCAGAGGAAAAGGGCTTACACACTGGATGTTATGGGGTTTTAATTCATTAGGCACTGTTCACATATTCATGTATCAGGAACAAATGTTCTTGCTGAGACATTTTCAGAGCTCTATTGTCTTCACATTGTGTATGTTGTATAGGGCCAGCCCATTCACTTGTCCTATGTGCATTTGTCAGCCAAAAGGAAGCTCCTGATCCTTTTCGGACAAAAGCTTCACGCGACTTTGAGGCGCGCTTTGCCATGCAACAATCTCAACAGAATCAAATCAAACCATTAAGTATAATGGCACCACCCAAGCACACGCCATGCGTTTTTGCAGCAATGTAGAATCACAGGCAGAATAGCTGTGATTTTACCTGCGACCTCCAAATGTGAATGGGGCCTTATTATAATAAAACGTTTTGAGAATGTCAATAAAAACAGAATTATAGAATTGCATTGATATGAGGAGCAGTAAAGCATCTTAACTGTGCCATACTACTAAGCATAAAGCATAGCCTGTATATGTAATTGAGTGAGCATGGCTGCCCCAAGGAATGCATCTTATTACTAGTGATGCACTGATAGATCAACCGCCGAAAATAAAGTTATTGGTGTTTTGCCAAAGGCAAAAAAAAAAAGGTGTCGATAATGATAATTGCATCCCATTGGCTTCAATGCAAAATTGCATCCCATTGACTTCAATGCAAAATTGGGTCCCATTGACTTCAATGCAAAATTGAGTCCCATTGACTTCAATGCAAAATTGAGTCCCATTGACTTCAATGCAAAAAAATGTCTTCTCCTCCCCCCCCATTGACATTAGTGCAAAATTGTATCCCATTGACCTTAAAGTGGTTGTAAAGGCTCAAGGTCTTTTTACATTCCTGCATTCTGTCTATGAAGGTAAAAAACCTTCTCTCTGCAGCATCCTCCCCAGCACCCCCTAATAGTCACCTAAGCCCCCTCTTGATCCAGCGATGTGCACTGGAGTCTCTACTATCCCAGAACTCCCTCTCCTCATTGGCTGAGACAGCGGGATCCATTGGCCCCTGCTGCTGTCATTCACAGCCAGTGAGTCAATGAGAAGAGGGGGTGGGGCCAAGCTGCGGCTCTGTGTGTGAATGGACACATGGAGCAGTGGCTGGGGAGTGCGCATGTTCAAGTGCCGCCATAGCAAGCTGCTCGCTGTGGAGCCACCCGACAGGAGGGAAGGGCCAGGAGCGCCAGCAGGGGACCAGAGAAGAGGAGGATCCGGGCTGCTCTGTGGAAAATCAATACACACAGCAGGTAAGTATAGACATGTTTGTTTAAAAAACAAAAAAATTAAACCTTTTAGAATCACTTTAATGCAAAATTGCGTCCCATTGACTTCAGTGCGATATCACCTCCCATTGACGTCAACGCAAAAATGCCTCTATTTTAACTTTTTTTAAAATGTTATATATATTTACAAATATTTCATTTTGTGTGTTACTTTCAATAAAAGTTATTTTAAGTTATGAATTGAAAAAATACAATCCAGTATTTATTGAAATACATGATATTAATTAAAAAGTTGAATACAATACAATTTTATATATGAAAAAAATATATATTTTAAAAAAAAATGGTCCATTTCAGTTTCAAGTGCATCCTGAATTTTTGGTTTCGGTCCAGAATTTTTTTGGTTTCGGTTCACCACTAAATTTTATACTACACATAAAAATATACTGTGTATGTAAAGTATGGCTGTTTTTTGTGCATATTTTATTTTTTAATGGGAAATCGGGTGATTCTGCTATGAGGCACGATAAACCTCATGTAGCCATCACTGGGGGACCCATGCTAGTTCTTCCTATGTAAGCGCTGTTGTATGGGGGAGGTGAGAAGAGAAATCTGGTAAATACTCAATGTATACGGCAGTATAGATCACTTGCATCATAATTATTTTTATACAGTATTTATATAGCGCCAAAAGGTTTGCTCAGCGCTGTACATTATAGTGGGGGACAAGACATGAGACAATACAGTAACAATACAATACACGAGGGGTTCGAGGGCCCTGCTCTTTCGAGCTTACAATCTAGGATGTAATCATGCACCGACTACACCAGCATTCTGTCTTCTGGAGTAGAGCGAGGAGAATATGCGTTGCTTCAGGTGTCCCGGAGATCAGAGAAAACTTCTATTTTATGATAATGATTCTCCTCTTTATTGCAGGTTTCTGACTTTGAAGGTTTTGTGAACTCACTGAACGATCAAGGCTACCTTTTAAAAAAAGGACCCAAAGTTTATCAGCTTCAGACTATGTAATTTTTTTTTTTTGTATTTGAAGTACTAACTTTGAAGACTACAGATATTCGATCTCTTGTTTCTGAATGTAGAATGAATGACTCGGACCGGTTCTTCCTTTATAACTGCTCTATAGTCCTGAGCATGTTTAACATGTCACGTTATTGCACTACGTTTGTAATGCTGAGTGTCTGTCCTCTCATTGTATGTTCTGTATAGATTTTAAATTCTATATAAACTGTGAATATATTGTTAAAGTAATGTAAAATACTTTGAATTTCTTATACAATCCAGTTTTTCAGTATCCCTGAAGTTGATTCTTAGGCCTTTTTGATGTGAAATGAGATGCAGTGTTGTCTATGGAACAATGCACACAGCAAAGATCAGTAATACAGCGATGAGTACAGAGCAGTAAAAGAAACATAGAAATGCAGTAGAGTGCAGTAATTTATGTAGTTTCTTTAGACTGTTTACAAGAGTATGAGTAAATATATCACAATACTGGCGAAAAAGAAGAATTTTACTCGTCTGTACACTTACACACCTTTACTCAGCTATACTCCACTTTAAAAGAAAACAACAGAAATAGAGGGCGCACCCGCCTAGTGCATTATCCAAAAGATGTTTAACCACTTCCTGTCCGGGCCGTTGAATATAAACGGCCGGATGGTGGCAGTGCAGGGGCGGGTTGCCGTTCATAAACCGCGCCCGCCATTTTGGATTGTGCACGCTCCCTGGGAGCGCGCGGCACTGCGATCCTCCGGACACAGCGGAGCACCGATTGCTCTGTGTGAGGTTCCGATCATGTGATCACTGATTGGCCAATGAGTGATCACATGAATAGGTGTAAGCAAGATGTCACTTCTGACATCATTGCTTACTACTTGTGAATTCTGTGAATGATCACAGCTCACACATGGTACAGGGCCATTCACAACAGCCTTGTACAATGTGACAAGTTGTGACCAATCACAGCTCTCACAGTATTTCTCAATGGCTGCAAGAATGCAGCCAGAGAGAAGGAGAAATGATTGCTTTTACACCCATAAAGGCTGTAAAAGCAATCAGTGTAAAAAAAATAAAAAAAATCACCCCCCACAAGTAGTACAGTGTCACTATGGTGACACTGTACTGCTAGGATGACAGTATGTAAAAAACAAACAAACCATAAATAATATAAAAATTTGAAAAATTATAATTTTTGGTTATAAACTAATTTGGGTTATTTTTTTTACTAAAAAGATAACTGAATACATTTTGGCCAAGATTGATGATGAGATATTATTTATTTGCAAAATTGTATAAGAAAAACACTTTTTTTTTCAAAATGTTTGGACTTTTTCATTTATATAGCAAAAAAAATAAAAATCCCAGTGGTGAATAAATACCACCAAAATAAAGTTTTATCTGTCTCAAAAAAATGCTAAAAATTTCATATGGGTACAGTGTTGCATGACCGCGCAATTGTCATTCAAATTGTGATAGCACTGAAAGCTGAAAATTGGCCTGGACAGGAAGGGGGTGAAAGTGTCCGGACTGGAAGGGGGTGAAAGTGTCCGGACAGGAAGGGGGTGAAAGTGTCCGGACAGGAAGGGGGTGAAAGTGTCCGGACAGGAAGGGGGTGAAAGTGTCCGGACAGGAAGGGGGTGAAAGTGTCCGGACAGGAAGGGGGTGAAAGTGTCCGGACTGGAATTAATATGAATGTAAAATAAAACTACTCACAAGCATAGCAGAAACCAGCTTATCTTGCCACACTTCTGTGGTCAAATGGAACAATCTCTCAGGCACAGGGGGGGCCACACCTGGTTCCCCGAAGGCTGATGTGTTTCAAAGGAATATCCTTCTTCCTCAGAGACTAAAGCTGGCCGTACTTGGGTCGAATTACGAAATAATTTTTCTTTTGAAAATCTTTTCTAAGAATTTTTGTTCGAATTTCGCACCATTAGTGGGTCACAGAAACAGACGATTTTCTTGTGACCATCATACTTGAGTGATCTGGCATGTTGGAAATTTTATAAAAAAACGAACAAATTTCGAATCAATGATGGGAGAATTTTGCAAGAAATATAAAGCTGTGACCTGGAAAGAAAAGAAAATTGTTGGCCATTTTCTGTAGCAACATGAGAAGAAATTGAAGGCTTGGTTGGTTGAATTTTAAAATCAATGGTGGCGCCATCAGATTACAAAACACACGAAATTTCCAATTTTCTGAAGAAAATGAATTCGGAATTCGACCCATGTATGGCCTGCATAACTTCAAATGATCACACAGCCAGCTACACCAAATTGCCAAAAGTATTGGGCCAGCCCTCCAAATCATGTGATTCAGGTGTTCCAATCCCCTCCATATCATGTGACTCAGGTGTTCCAATCCCCTCCATGGATACAGGTGTATACAATCATCACCTAGGCATGCAGACGGCTTCTACAAACATTGGTGAAAGAATGGGTCGCTCTCAGGAGCTCAGTGACTCCAAGCGTGGTCCCGTGATAGGTGGTCACCTGGGCAATTAGTCCATCCGTGACATTTCCTGGCTACTAAATATTCCACGCTCAACTGTTAGTGGGATTATAACAAAGTGGAAGCAACTGGGAACAACAGCAACTCAGCCACCAAGTGGTAGGCCACGTCACATGACAGGGCGGGGTCAGCGCATGCTGAAGCGCACAGTGTGCAAAAGTAGCCAACTGTCTGCAGAGTCAATAGCTAAACACCTCCAAACTTGATATGGCCTTCAGATGAGCCCAACAACAGTGCATAGAGAGCTTCATGGAATGGGTTTCCATGGCCGAGCAGCTGTATCCAAGCCTTACATCACCAAGTGCAATGCAAAGCTTCGGATGCCGTGGTGTAAAGCATGCCGCCACTGGACTCTAGAGTTCTCTGAAGTAACCAATCACACTTATCTGTCTGGCAATCTGATGGACATGTCTGGGTTTGGAGGTTGCCAGGAAAACGGTACTTGCCTGACTGCATTGTGCCAAGTGTGAAGTTTGGTGGAGGGGGAATTATGGTGTGGGGTTGTTTTTCAGGGGTTGGGCTTGGCCCCCTAGTTCCAGTGAAGGAACTCTTAAGGCTTCAGCATACCAAGACATTTTGCACAATTTCATGCTCCCAGCTTTGTGGGAAGAGTTTGGGGATGGCCCCTTCCTGTTCCAACATGACTGCACACCAGTGCACAAAGCAAGGTCCATAAAGACATGGAGGAGCCAGTTTGGGGTGGAGGAACTTGACTGGCCTGCACAGAGTCCTGACCTCAACCCCATAGAACACCTTTGGGATGAATTAGAGCGGAGATTGCGAGCCAGGCCTCCTCCCCCAACATCAGTGCCTGACCTCAAATGTGCTTCTGGAAGGCAATACAGATACACATTCTTCTTTGCTTTTGAGTAGTTTTATGTTGGATTCATATTGAGCATCTTTTGGATAATGCACTAGGCTGGTGCAGCCTCTCTTTTCTTCCAGTTGTCACAGGACCTCCCCAGTCCTAGAGGGCAGCATGGCTACATGTGACTTTCATGTGACCTTCTGCTCCTCAACTGGGCTATATGACACTGATGTGCAGGAGGCTATGGGTGTTGTTGGCTGTACTCAACGTTACTCAGGGCTGTACACAGTGTTTGGCCCCTTGTACCCGGCCTCACGGGTTCCTGAGCAAACAGTAAATGATGATCCCATGTGCCAGGGCCTGTAAGAGTAAGTTCATCTTTCCAGACAAAATTAAAAGGTGAACAAACACCCTACCCACCCCCAGACCTGGTCCTCGCTGTACCTACCTCCATGGGATTTGAGCACCCGGTCCTCGCTGTACCTACCTCCATGGGATTTGAGCACCCGGTCCTCGCTGTACCTACCTCCATGGGATTTGAGCACCCGGTCCTCGCTGTACCTACCACCATGGGATTTGAGCACCCGGTCCTCGCTGTACCTACCTTCATGAGATTTGAGCACCCGGTCCTCGCTGTACCTACCTCCATGGGATTTGAGCACCCGGTCCTCGCTATACCTACCTCCATGGGATTTGAGCACCCGGTCCTCGCTGTACCTACCTCCATGGGATTTGAAATTCCTGCGGTTCCCTTCTATCTGCAGCGCTTCCAGAACAGATCAGAGCAATTCTGATTGCCAGCAGCGCAGAGCATCACTGTGATCCATCCTGGAAGTCATGCAGAAAGAGGAGAGAGAAGAGCGGGCATTTCAAATCCCCACAATGCTACACCAGCTGTGTAAGCACCCTCTGCTTTTGTCCCCCCTCCTCCCAGATATAAGGGGGACTTCTGTCCCCCCCTCCTCCCAGATATAAAGGGGGCTCCTGTCCCCCCTCCCAGATATAAGGGGGGCTCCTGTCCCCCCTCCCAGATATAAGGGGGGCTCCTGTCTCCCCTCCAAGATATAAGGGGATCCTATCCCCCTCCTCCCAGACATAAGGGGTGTTCCTGTCTCCCCCCCTCCTCCCAGATATAAGGGGGGCTCCTGTCTCCCCCCTCCTCCCAGATATAAGGGGGGCTCCTGTCTCCCCCCTCCTCCCAGATATAAGGGGAGCTCCAGTCCCCCCTCCTCCCAGACATAAGGGGTGTTCCTGTCTCCCCCCCTCCTCCCAGACATAAGGGGGGCTCCTGTCTCCCCCCCCTCCTCCCAGATATAAGGGGGGCTCCTGTCTCCCCCCTCCTCCCAGATATAAGGGGGGCTCCTGTCCCCCCTCCTCCCAGACATAAGGGGTGTTCCTGTCTCCTCCCAGACATAAGGGGGGCTCCTGTCTCCCCCCCCTCCTCCCAGATATAAGGGGGGCTCCTGTCTCCCCTCCTCCTCCCAGACATAAGGGGTGTTCCTGTCTCCCCCCCTCCTCCCAGATATAAGGGGGGCTCCTGTCTCCCCCCTCCTCCTAGATATAAGGGGGGCTCCTGTCTCCCCCCTCCTCCCAGATATAAGGGGGGCTCCTGTCCCCCCTCCTCCCAGACATAAGGGGTGTTCCTGTCTCCCCCCCTCCTCCCAGACATAAGGGGGGCTCCTGTCTCCCCCCCCTCCTCCCAGATATAAGGGGGGCTCCTGTCTCCCCCCTCCTCCCAGATATAAGGGGGGCTCCTGTCCCCCCTTCTCCCAGACATAAGGGGTGTTCCTGTCTCCCCCCCCTCCTCCCAGATATAAGGGGGCTCCTGTTTCCCTCCTCCTCCTCCCAGATATAAGGGGGGCTCCTATCCCCCCTCCTCCCAGATATAAGGGGGGCTCCTGTCTCCCCCCTCCTCCCAGATATAAGGGGGGCTCCTATCCCCCCTCCTCCCAGATATAAGGGGGGCTCCTGTCTCCCCCCCCTCCTCCTAGATATAAGGGGGGATCCTATCCCCCCCTCCTCCCAGATATAAGGGGGGCTCCTGTCTCCCCCCCTCCTCCCAGATATAAGGGGGGCTCCTGTCTCCCCCCTCCTCCCAGATATAAGGGGGGCTCCTATCCCCCCTCCTCCCAGATATAAGGGGGGTTCCTGGTCCCCCCTCCTCCAAGATATGAGAGGCTCCTATCTCCCCCCCTCCTCCTAGATATAAGGGGAGCTCCTGTCTCCCCCCTCCTCCCAGATATAAGGGGGGCTCCTATCCCCCCTCCTCCCAGATATAAGGGGGGTTCCTGTTCCCCCCTCCTCCAAGATATGAGAGGCTCCTATCTCCCCCCCTCCTCCTAGATATAAGGGGAGCTCCTGTCCCCCCCTCCTCCAAATATAAGGGGTGTTCCTGTCCCCCCTCCTCCCAGATATAAGGGGGGGGGGGGGGCTCCTTTCTCCCCCTCCCCAGGATACAATTGTTGTTCCCTCCCCCTGTCGTCCTCTCAGGGGTTAATGCCGTATTCCGCGCCGAGTGTCGCAAAGTCCGGCATGGGGAGCGGAGATCCCGGGCCGTAGAGGAGAAGGTTGCTATGTCGGCTCTGGCAGCCCTCCTGGGCCGCTCCCCGATCTCCCTCCTCGGCTGTCCGGGCCGTGCGATCCTCAGGGGGCTCCGAGCCAGACACGTGATCCGCCCCGGGACTGTCTCCGTACCGAGCCCGGCCTGTACACCGATCACCGCCCGGATCCCCGGCCTCGCCCGACCATGCGCCCGGATATTGTATGGAAGACACCGATCCGACACCCCCCCGGGGGAGAAACCACCCGAGACCCGGGGAGATCCCCTCCCCCACCACAGAGCCCTGGTACTGCAACTCCCCTCCCCACCACACTGACCTGGTACTACAACTCCCCTCCCCCACCAGACTACAGACCCCCTCCCCACCACATTGACTTGGTACTACAACGCTCCTCCCCCACCACATAGACTACAAACCCCTCCCCCCACCACACTATCCTGGTACTACAACTCCCCTCCCCATCATAGACACTACAAACCCTTCCCCCACCACGCAGACTACAGATCACCTCCCCCACCACACACAACTTGGCACTGTAACTCCCCTCCTCTACCACACAGGCTACAGATCCCCTCTCCCACTACACTGACCTGGTACTACAACTCTCGTCCCCCATCATTGACATTACAGATGCCTCCCCCACCACACTGACCTAGTACTACAAAATCCTCCCCCCCCCCCCCCCATAGAGAATACATATTCCCTCCCCCACCATACTGATCTGGTATTGACCTCACCTCCCCTATAGCGACTACAGAGCCCCTCCCCTCCCCACCACACAGATCTGGTGCTGACCTTCCCTTCACCCTAATTCTGTTCTGTTACTTACCTCCTCTCCCCCGCCATAGAGACTACAGATTCCCTCCCCCATCACAGAGACTACAAACCCCCTCCCTTACCATAGACAATACAGCCCCCCCATCACCACCACCCCAATAACCTGTTACTGCCCTCCCCCACCACACTGACCTGGTACTGACCTCCATCCAATAGAGACTACACACCCCCTCCCCACCACACAGATCTGGTGCTGACCTTCCCTTCACCCCAATTCTGTTCTGGTACTGACCTCCTCTCCCCTACCATAGAGACTACAGACCCCCTCCCCACCATAAACACTACAGACCACCACCACATTGACCTGTAACTGCCCTCCTCCCATAGAGACTACATTTCCCCTCCCCCACCACACTGACCTGGTACTGACCTCCCCCACCATAAAGACTACAGATCCCCTCCCCCACCATACTGATCTTGTACTGACCTCTGCTCCCATAGAGACTACAGACCCCCTCCCCACTACACAGACCTGGTGCTGACCTTACCTCCCCCTGAAGATACTGCGCCACGGTATATGTATGGTTCTCTGTGACTGCGCCACGGTATCGGTGTGCTTCTCTGTGACTGCGCCACGGTATAGGTGTGCCTCTCTGTGACTGCGCCACGGTATAGGTGTGCCTCTCTGTGACTGCACCACGGTATAGGTGTGTCTCTCTGTGACTGCGCCACGGTATATGTATGGTTCTCTGTGACTGCGCCACGGTATATGTATGGTTCTCTGTGACTGCGCCACGGTATATGTATGGTTCTCTCTGACTGCGCCACGGTATAGGTGTGCCTCTCTGTGACTGCACCACGGTATAGGTGTGTCTCTCTGTGACTGCACCACGGTATAGGTGTGCCTCTCTCTGACTGCGCCACGGTATAGGTGTGCCTCTCTGTGACTGCACCACGGTATAGGTGTGCCTCTCTGTGACTGCACCACGGTATAGGTGTGTCTCTCTGTGACTGCGCCACGGTATATGTATGGTTCTCTGTGACTGCGCCACGGTATATGTATGGTTCTCTGTGACTGCGCCACGGTATATGTATGGTTCTCTCTGACTGCGCCACGGTATAGGTGTGCCTCTCTGTGACTGCGCCACGGTATAGGTGTGTCTCTTTGTGACTGCGCCACGGTATATGTATGGTTCTCTGTGACTGCGCCACGGTATATGTATGGTTCTCTCTGACTGCACCACGGTATAGGTGTGCCTCTCTGTGACTGCGCCACGGTATATGTATGGTTCTCTGTGACTGCGCCACGGTATATGTATGGTTCTCTCTGACTGCACCACGGTATAGGTGTGCCTCTCTGTGACTGCGCCACGGTATAGGTGTGCCTCTCTGTGACTGCGCCACGGTATAGGTGTGCCTCTCTGTGACTGCGCCACGGTATATGTATGCTTCTCTCTGTGACTGCGCCACGGTATAGGTGTGCCTCTGACTGCGCCACGGTATAGGTGTGCCTCTCTGTGACTGCGCCACGGTATATGTATGCTTCTCTGTGACTGCGCCACGGTATAGGTGTGCCTCTCTGTGACTGCGCCACGGTATAGGTGTGCCTCTCTGTGACTGCGCCACGGTATAGGTGTGTCTCTCTGTGACTGCGCCACGGTATAGGTGTGCCTCTTTGTGACTGCGCCATGGTATATGTATGGTTCTCTGTGACTGCGCCACGGTATATGTATGGTTCTCTCTGACTGCGCCACGGTATAGGTGTGCCTCTCTGACTGCGCCACGGTATAGGTGTGCCTCTCTGTGACTGCGCCACGGTATACGTGTACCCCTCTGTGACTGCGCCACGTTATAGGTGTGCCTCTCTGTGACTGCGCCACGTTATAGGTGTGCCTCTCTGTGACTGCGCCACGTTATAGGAGTGCCTCTCTGTGACTGCGCCACGTTATAGGTGTGCCTCTCTGTGACTGCGCCACGTTATAGGTGTGCCTCTCTGTGACTGCGCCACGTTATAGGTGTGCCTCTCTGTGACTGCGCCACGGTATCGGTGTGCCTCTCTGTGACTGCGCCACGGTATCGGTGTGCCTCTCTGTGACTGCGCCACGTTATAGGTGTGCCTCTCTGTGACTGCGCCACGGTATCGGTGTGCCTCTCTGTGACTGCGCCACGGTATAGGTGTGCCTCTCTGTGACTGCGCCACGTTATAGGTGTGCCTCTCTGTGACTGCGCCACGGTATCGGTGTGCCTCTCTGTGACTGCGCCACGGTATCGGTGTGCCTCTCTGTGACTGCGCCACGGTATAGGTGTGCCTCTCTGTGACTGCGCCACGGTATAGGTGTGCCTCTCTGTGACTGCACCACCATATACACCGTGTTCCAAATTATTATGCAGATTATATTTTTCTCATTTCCCTCAATAATTGATGTAAATAACAGTCGGCAGAATTCTCATGTTACAACTATAAGAGTACAATTCACATTTTATTGAACAAACCTCCTAATGATAACAGGATTTTTGTTCCAAATTATTCCGCACAGGAAGTTTCAAAACACTTTCTAGGTTGTAAAGAACTGAAAATTGTCATTTGTTGTGTTTGCAGCATATTTACTGAAATCAAAAGCTATTTCAATCAAACTTTTCCCAACATTGTAACTTTGTAAACATTTGAACCGGTCACGTTACATTGTAACATAGGAGCCCTTATCTGATAGCAGATCACAAGTCTTGCATCCATTGAACTTGGGAGTTTTTGGACAGTTTCTGTTTGAATTTGTTTGCCAGATGTCAGAATAACCTCCCAGAGCTGCTGTTTGGATGTAAACTGCCTCCCACCCTCATAGATCTTTTGCTTGAGGATGCTCCAAAGGTTCTCAATAGGACTGAGGTCAGGGGAGGATGGAGGCCACACCATGACTTTCTCTCCTTTTATCCCCATAGCAACCATTGATGCAGAGGTATTCTTTGCAGCATGAGATGGTGCATTGTCATGCATGAAGATGATTTTATTACGGAAAGCATAGTTCTTCCTTCTGTACCAGGGAAGAAAGTGGTCAGTCATAAACTCCACATACTTTGCAGAGGTCATCTTTACACCTTCGGGGACCCTAAAGGGGCCGACCAGCTCTGTTCCCATGATTCCGGCCCAAAACATGACTCCACCACCGCCTTGCTGACGTCGCAGCCTTGTTGGAACAGGGTGGCCGTCCACCAACCATCCACTACTCCATCCATCTGGACCATCCAGGGTTGCACGGCCCTCATCAGTGAACAGGACTGTTTGAAAATTAGTCTTCATGTATTTGTCTGCCCAATGCAGCCGTTTCTGCTTGTGAGCATTGGTTAGTGGTGGCCGAATAGAAGGTTTATGCAGTTGCAAGACTCTGGAGGACTCTACACCTTGATGTCTGTGGGACTCCAGAGGCACCAGCAGCTTCAAATATCTGTTTGCTGTTATGTAATGGGATTTTAGCAGCTGCTCTCTTGATCCGATGCCTGGATCTGGCAGAAATCTTCCTCAATGTGCCTTCATCTGCACCAACCCGTCTGTGCTCTGAATCAGCCACAAATCTCTTCATAGTGCGATGATCACGCTTAATTTTTCGTGAAATATCGAATGTTTTCATACCTCGTCCAAGGCATCGAACTATTTCACTCTTTTCAGCAGCAGAGAGATCCTTATTCTTCCCCATATTGCTTGAAAATGGGGATCTGGTTAATAATGTGGAACGCCCTCCTTTAGTAGTTTTTCCTTAAATTGGGCTCACCGGCCAATCTAATTATCACAGGTGTTCCAGATTGTTTTCAGTGATCAAAAGAGCCCTGACACACAATGCCATCCATGAGTTACACTGAAAAACAAAATATTTAATCTTTGTGACACTTAAATAGAATTTGCATAATAGTTTGGAACCGGGTGTACAGTGAGGAACAGAAGTATTTGAACTCCCTGCGATTTTGCAAGTTCCCCCACTTAGAAATCATGGAGGGGTCTGACATTCACATTGTAGGTGCATTCCCACTCTGAGAGACAGAATTAAAAAAAAAATTCAGGAGATCCCATTGTATGATTTGTAAAGAATTTATTTGTCTTGCACGGCTGAACAGAAGTATTTGAACCCCTGAGAAAATCAGTGTTAATATTTGGTACAGAAGCCTTTGTTTGCAATTACAGAGGTCAGACGTTTCCTGTAGTTCCTGACCAGGTTTGCACTGCAACAGGGATTTTGGCCGACTCCTCCACACAGATCTCCTCTGGATCTGTCAGATTTCGGGGCTGTCGCTGAGCAACACAGAGTTTCAGCTCCCTCCAAAGATGTTCTATTGGATTTAGGTCTGGAGACTGGCTAGGCCACTCCAGAACCTTGATATGCTTCTTACGGAGCCACTCCTTGGTTATCCTGGCTGTGTGCTTCGGGTCGTTGTCATGTTGGAAGACCCAGCCACGACCCATCTTCAATGCTCTTACTGAGGGAAGGAGGTTGTTGCTCAAAATCTCACAATAAATGGCCCCGTTCATCCTCTCCTTAATACAGTGCAGTTGTCCTGTCCCCCTTGCAGAAAAGCACCCCCAAAGCATGATGTTACCACCCCCATGCTTCACAGTAGGGATGGTGTTCTTGGGATGCAACTCATCCTTCTTTTTCCTCCAAACACGACGAGTGAAATTTAGACCAAAAAGTTCTACTTTGGTCTCATCTGACCACATGACGTTCTCCCATGCCTCCTCTGGATCATCCAGATGGTCATTGGCAAACTTCAGACGGGCCTGGACATGTGATGACTTGAGCAGGGGAACCTTCCATGCAATGCATGATTTGAAACCATGACGGCATAGTGTTCTACCGACAGTGACCTTTGAAACTGTGGTCCCAGCTCTCTTCATGTCATTGACCAGCTCCTCCCTTGTAGTTCTGGGCTGATTCCTCACCTTTCTTATCATCAGTGATACCCCACGAGGTGAGATCTTGCATGGAGCCCCAGTCCGAGGGAGACTGACAGTCGTCTTTAGCCTCTTCCATTTTCTAACAATTGCTCCAACAGTTGATCTGTTTTCACCAAGCTGCTTGGCAATTGCCCCGTAGCCCTTTCCAGCCTTGTGGAGGTCCACAATTTTGTCTCTGGTGTCTTTTGACAGCTCTTTGGTCTTGCCCATGGTAGTAGTTGGCGTCTGACTGACTGTGGGGTGGACAGGTGTCTTTAAAGAGCTCAGACAGGTGCTACTAAGTTAGATTAATGAGTGGAGTAGAGGTGGACTTTTTAAAGGCACAGTAACAGGTCTTTGAGAGCCAGAATTCTTGCTGTTTCTTAGGTGTTCAAATACTTATGTTCAGCAGTGCAAGACAAATAAATTCTTTACAAATCATACAATGGGATTTCCTGAATTGTTTTTTTAAATTCTGTCTCTCAGAGTGGGAATGCACCTACAATGTGAATGTCAGACCCCTCCATGATTTCTAAGTGGGAGAACTTGCAAAATTGCAGGGTGTTCAAATACTTCTGTTCCTCACTGTATATGTGTAAGGAGAGATACAATGTAATCATTCTGGAGGGAATTCGCACATACATGTAACCATTGCCTATGATTGTTTCATTGTGTCTCCTGGTACAAATCTATCCAGTGCTGTATGTGTGTCCTATGTTCCTTCACTTCTTCTGGTGGCTGCGATGCAGTGCAAGTGTTTGGTCCAGGGGCGGACTGACCATTCGAGCACTCAGGCACTGCCCGGTGTCAGTAGGGGGCCTCATGAAATGCCCCTGGTACCTTTTTTTATATGCTTTTTTGGGTGTGCTTTGAGTGTGGGCAAGGACACAGGGGCCCATTATCCCCTATTGCCGGGGGGCCCCATGAGTTGTCAGTCCACCCCTGGTTTGGTCACACCAAATCCGACTTTGAAATTGTGCACCTTCACTTGAAATCGCACGATTTCAAAGTCGGATGTCAATGCGACTTCATTTATTATTTATTTCAGGTACTTATATATCGCCGTCAATTTACACAGCACTTTACATATATATTGTACATTCACATCAGTCCCTAACCCTCAAGGGGTGTACAATCTAAGGTCCCTAACTCACATTCATACATACACATACTAGGGCCAATTTAGACAGGAGCCAATGAACCTACCAGCATTGTAGTGTGAGAGGAAACCGGAGTACCCGGAGGAAACCCTCGCAGGCACAGGGAGAACATGTAAACTCCAGGCAGGTGGTGCAGTTGTGACGTGCACAGATTTCTGTGCAAGTCCCAACTGGACTTGCAAAAAGTAGTGCATGAAGTACTTTAAAAATTGGTGCGACTCTGACGCAGTCAGAATCGCATTGTTTTGACCGCTTCCATTGTGGACAGTAGGGTGTGACTTGTCATGCTATTTGAAACTGTCAAATTGCATGACAAGTCGCTCCGGCGTGACTTGTACTACAGCGGTGACGGGAGTCACTTTGGGTGGGGGGCTCATGGAAAACAGCTCAATTTGGAGAGGTGGGGAGACCCCTTTCTCAGCTCCCCATATCCCTTTTATGTGCAAGTCACCCTCTGCCTGTTAGGGGTACAGGGTGATCTGTCCTAGTATTGGGGTGGGGGGTTGTTCATTTTTTAATGTCATGTGGTTGCATCCCATTGTTCTATTATGTGTCTTGTTTGGGAGCAAACTATTATGGGATGTATGTGTTTACATGTATTGGCTTGGTGGGGGGTGTCTCCAGCAGCCCTCCCTCCTGATGGGACTGTCTGTTGGTGTGTCTCTTGTTACTAAAGGTAGATTGCCCCGCCCTGTGTCATTATGCAGGGAGGGGGGATTGTTCCCTTGAGTGTATATATCTTGTATCTGTGTTAAAATAAACTAGTCTACCTTCTGGATTACTTCAAGACTGGTGTCGTCTAGTCTTGTATGGTCGGCTGTGGTCGGTGTTCGGACGGGGAAGCGGTAGTCTCACGGAAGTACCCAAGCGCAGTCTATAATGAAAGAATGTTCATTCAGGAGAGACATTTTGGTGTTTTTTGTTTTTGCCCAACTCACAGAGAGAAAGTAAATGCTGAGCAGATGCCAGTCTTCCTCCTCTGTCATCACCTGTGAATGTTTCTGGTGTAGTGTGGAAAGGTGTATATAGCTGATAGTGACGCTGATATACGGAATATAATCTGTACATGTGAAGCGTACAAGGACCCCTCTGTATAGGAAGCACTATTGATGTGTCCCTTTGTATCTTTCAGTATGAGAACCCCTGGACCATCCCCAATCTGCTGTCTATGACCCGGATCGGTCTGTCCCCTGTGCTGGGATATCTGGTTATCGGACAGGATTTTAACACCGCGCTCGCCGTGTTCGGTCTCGCTGGACTGACTGATCTGGTGAGTTTATCTTTTTTTTTTTACTCCCTAAACATTCTAAATAGCAGTGATGTATTTCTGAAAACAGGATGGGGGGGGGGGGGGCATTATCCACTTAAGGTCTGCCCTATAGCAGATTTACAGCCCTCCTGTGTAAAATCACGTGTATATACGTGATTGTACACTTCCAACATAGGGGGACGCACATGCGAGAATCACTTCTGTTGTGCTGCAGGGTGACCCTCCCGTGTAAAATCATGTGTATAGATACACATGATTTTGCACTTCCTTCATAGGGGGCGCACGTCGCCGGTGGATCGCTTCTGCTGTGCTGCAGGATGACCCTCCTGTGTAAAATCACATGTACAGTGGGGATCGAAAGTTTGGGCACCCCAGCTAAAAATTTGTATTAATGTGCATAAAGAAGCCAAGGAAAGATGGAAAAATCTCCAAAAGGCATCAAATTACAGATTAGACATTCTTATAATATGTCAACAAAAGTTAGATTTTATTTCCATCATTTACACTTTCAAAATAACAGAAAAGAAAAAAATGGCGTCTGCAAAAGTTTGGGCACCCTGCAGAGTTAATATCTTGTACTGCCCCCTTTGGCAAGTATCACAGCTTGTAAACACTTTTTGTAGCCAGCCAAGAGTCTTTCAATTCTTGTTTGAGGTATCTTTGCCCATTCTTCCTTACAAAAGTCTTCCAGTTCTTTGAGATTTCTGGGCTGTCTGTCACGCACTGCTCTTTTAAGGTCTATCCATAGATTTTCAATTATGTTGAGGTCAGGAGATTGTGAAGGCCGTGGCAAAACCTTCAGTTTACGCCTCTTGATGTAATCCCCCGTGGATTTCGAGGTGTGTTTACGATCATTATCCATTTGTAGAAGCCATCCTCTCTTTAACTTCAGCTTTTTCACAGATGGCATCAAGTTACCATCCAAAATTTGCTGAAATTTTATTGAATCCATTTTTCCTTCTACTCGTGAGATGTTCCCTGTGCCACTGGCTGCAACACAACCACAAAGCATGATTGATCCAACCCCATGCTTAACAGTTGGACAGAGGTTCTTTTCATTAAATGCTGTGCCCCTTCTTCTCCAAAAGTACCTTTGCTCATTCCGGCCAAAAAGTTCAATTTTAACCTCATCGGTCCACAGAACTTGTTTCCAAAATGCATCAGGCTTGTCTATATGTTCATTTGCAAAGTTCAAACGATGATTTTTGTGGTGAGGACGTAGAAGAGGTTTTCTTCTGATGACTCTTCCATGAAGACCATATTTGTACAAGTATCTCTTTATAGTGGAATAGTGGACCACAACTCCAGTGTCTGCCAGATCTTTCTGGAGGGATCGTGCAGTCAAACGTGGGTTTTGAATTGTTTTTCTCACAATCCTGCGAGCTGTTCTGTCTGATATTTTTCTTGGTCTTCCAGATCTTGCTTTAACTTCCACTGTTCCTGATGACTGCCATTTCTTAATTACATTCCGAACAGAGGATATTGACATCTGAAAACGTTTTGCTATCTTCTTATAGCCTTCTCCAGCTTTGTGAGCGTCAACTATTTTCAGTTTCAGTTTTCTAGACAACTGCTTAGAAGAACCCATGGTGCTGATTGTTGGGGCAAGGTCAGATGAGTCTGGGCATTTAAAACCTTTGAGATTGACATCACCTGGTCTTCCCAGACGATGATTGAGAACAATCCATGACACTGGCAGGTCTCAGCTTTTCCAAGGGGTCAGTGCATGCTTAAAATTCTGCAGGGTGCCCAAACTTTTGCAGACGCCATTTTTTTTGTTTTCTGTTATTTTGAAAGTGTAAATGATGGAAATAAAATCTAACTTTTTTTGACATATTATAAGAATGTCTAATCTGTAATTTGATGCCTTTTGGAGATTTTTCCATCTTTCCTTGGCTTCTTTATGCACATTAATACAAATTTTTAGCTGGGGTGCCCAAACTTTCGATCCCCACTGTATATACGTGATTGTACACTTCCGATATAGGGGGGGCGCACGTGTGCCTCCGGCGGATCGCTTCTGCTCTGCTGCAGGGTGACCCTCCTGTGTAAAATCACATGTATATACGTGATTGTGCACTTCTGACATAGGGGGGGGGCGCACATGCGCCTCTGGCGGATCGCTTCTGCTGTGCTGCAGGGTGACCCTCCTGTGTAAAACCACTTATGTATACATGATTTTGCACTTCCTTCATAGGGGGCGCACGTCGCTGGCGGATCGCTTCTGCTGTGAACACTCACAGCAGAAGCCGATCTGCAAGTGCCAGTGCACAGATGTCCATTGGCACCCGCCGATCGTCAGGCAGGAACGAAGAACAGAGCTCTCCCTATGTAAACAAGGCAGAGCTCTGTTCTGACAGGGAGGAAAGTGAAGGATCGTGTGTCCGTGCAAAGATGGGAACACCATCCTTCACTTCCCCTAGTAAAAGCACCACCTAGTGTACACCAAGCACAGAACTAGGCACACAGTTAACCCTTTGATCATCCTAGATGTTTAACTGGCACATTTGCCGTGTTTTTGATGCATTTTTAATCACATTCTTCTAGGTGTCCAGTGCAGTATAAGGACTCATTTACAGGGGGATACTAAATGAAACTAAAACTATATGAACCTGTTTATACTTTATCTTCCACCCTTCAGCTTTAACTAGTTGCGGACTACAGATAGCAGAATGACGGCTGCATTGTGGTTGACCAGTTCTGGGAGGGCGTCATATGACATCCTCCCAGAACGCGCTCTCCTGCCCTCCCCCCGGGGGCGGGCACCTGGAGATCTCCGTTATCGCTGTGTCCTACGGACACAGCTAATCTCATGATGTGGTAAAAGGCCAAAACACAGCGGCTTTTTACCACGTGATCAGCCGTGTCCAATGACACGCTGACCACAGGGAAGTGCAATTGCCGGTTCTTGGCTGCACTTTCCTCACTGCTGAGAACCGGCAGTTGTCAGAGCAGGGATCGGCACTGATCATCAGGGCACTAGTGATCGGTGCCCAGCAGTGCCACCCACCAGTTCTGCCCACCTGTGCCCAGCAGTGCCACCCACCTGTGCCGCCAGTCTGTGCTGCCAGTCAGTGCCGACTATCAGTACGCATCATCAGTGCCACCTATCAGTGCTGCCTATCAGTGCCCATCAATGCTGCCTATCAGTGCAACCTCAACGCACATCAGTGCAGCCTCATCAACGCTCATCAGTGAAGGAGAAAAATTACCTGTTTGCAAAATTTTATAATAGAAACAAAGAAACTTTTTTTTTTTTCAAATTTTTTGCTTTTTAATTGTTTATAGCGCAAAATAGCAGCGGCAAGTAAATACCACCAAAAGAAATCTCTATTTGTGAGAAAAAAATTATAAAAAATTCATATGGGTACAATCTTGCATGACTGCGCAATTGTCATTCAAAGTGTGAGAGCGCTAAGAGCTGGAAATTTGGCCTGGGCAGGAAGGGGGTATAATTGCCCTGTAGACGAGGGGTTAAATAAGACGATTGTACAATAAAATCTCAGCATCTTCAGCAGTGGAAAGAGCTCTGCCACTACATGGAGGGTGAATGCATTGAAATAATGGGACATTTTTTTTTTTCCTAGCTGGATGGATACATTGCACGGAATTGGGCCAATCAGAAGTCTGCGCTGGGGAGCGCTCTTGATCCACTTGCTGACAAAATCCTTATCAGTGTCCTATATGTATGTTTAACATGTGCAAATCTGATTCCGGGTAAGAATGGACATTCACATTGTCTCCCTTTTTCATGGAGGTGTTTGTGGTTTGATCCTTGTTATGTTTGCTTTTACAGTGTATATACCAGTGGTCGGCAAGCCGCGGCTCGCGAGCCACATGCGGCTCTTTACAAGCTTAAATGCGGCTCTTCTGTGTGCCGGGCGCCCGCTCCCCTCCCTCCCCTCCCTCCCCTCCCTCCCCTCCCTCCCCTCCCTCCTCTCCCTCCTCTCCCTCCCCTCCCTCCTATCGGACGGGCGTGTGCCGGGTGGCCGCCCCCTCACCTCCCCTCCCCTCCCTCCTCTCGGACGGCCGCCCGCTCCCCTCCCTCCTCTCGGGCGGCCGCCCCAAAAGTCAGGACTCTGCAGCTGTCAGGATGTAGGCGGGGCAGCCAGGATGTAGGCGGGGCAGCGTGACGAACTCCTCTCCTCTCACAGTCCGCCCTGAAGACCAGAACGGCGCGGGAAGCACGACGAGAGGAACGCGCGGAGCAAAGGTAAGTGAATTGACACAGGGGGGACTTACTATATGGGGGATGAATTACTATATGGGGGACTTACTATATGGGGGGGACTTACTATATGGGGGGGGACTTACTATATGGGGGGGACTTACTATATGGGGGGGGGACTTACTATATGGGGGACTTACTATATGGGGGACTTACTATATGGGGGACTTACTATATGGGGGACTTACTATATGGGGGACTTACTATATGGGGGATGAATTACTATATGGGAGATGAATTACTATGGGGGATGAATTGCTATATGGGGGATGAATTACTAGGGGGGATAAATTACTATAGGGATGAATTACTATAGGGGGGATGAATTACTATGGGGGATGAATTACTATGGGGGATGAATTACTATAGGGGGGATGAATTACTATATGGGGGATGAATTACTATATGGGGGATGAATTACTATGGGGGATGAATTACTATATGGGGGATGAATTACTATATGGGGGATGAATTACTATATGGGGGATGAATTACTATGGGGGGGATGAATTACTATGGGGGGGATGAATTACTATATGGGGGGATGAATTACTATATGGGGGGATGAATTACTATGGGGGATGAATTACTATGGGGGATGAATTACTATATGGGGGATGAATTACTATATGGGGGATGAATTACTATGGGGGATGAATTACTATATGGGAGATGTATTACTATATGGGAGATGTATTTTCAGTTTTAAAAATGTGGCTCTCAAAATAAATTTCAATCGTGGTTTTGGCGAGATTTGGCTCAGTTGAAAAAAAGGTTGCCCACCACTGGTATATACAGTGATATGTCCGTTTTGCAGTGCATTTTGTGTTTTTGCATGCTTGGTTTTGACTAGTTTTTTTTTATGCGTTTTGCATATTTTCACTGTTTTTTTTTTTTTTTTGTTTTTTTTTTTTGGCAACTTGTTGCTGGGCAGATTAAAAAAACGCAAAATGCACCAAAAACACAGAAAATTCATTTTCTGCTGCGTCTTCATTGAAGTCTGTTGATCTGAAAACACAATGTTTTGTGTTTTAGAAATGTCCCTGACCCTTTCCAAAAAACACAGCAGCTCAAAAAGAGCATATAGTCCATATATATTTGGACACAATTTTTTTTTTTTTTCTTTCAGATATTTACCAAAACATATTCAATCTACAGTTCTATAATGGATGTGGGCTGAAAGTGCACACTCTAATTTGAGGGCATGTACATCCAAATTGGAGGAAAGGTTTAGGAATTGCTTAAGAGTAGCCATCCCCCCTTTTTCAAGGGATTTGCGTTTTACAATCTTTCCATTTAATATACATTAAAATATAATTCTTTGTGATGAGAAGCATATGCAGTAGCGCAGTGCAGGTTTGGCCTCAAGGCCAGAGGAAACTAAAGGTTCTTCTCCACTCCTGCAGTTGAATACTTGATGAGAATGTATAGTAGTAGTAATATATATATATATCTCCTGGATTGTAAGCTCGAAAGAGTAGGGCCCTTTAACCCTCCTGTGCTGTTTGTTGTTGTTGTACTGTTTCATGTATTGTCCCCCCCCCCTCTATTGTACAGCGCTGAGCAAACCCTTTGGCGCTATATAAACTCGATGTAATAATAATATATATATATACAGTTGTGTTCAAAATAATAGCAGTGTGTTGAAAAAAGTGAATAAAGCTGAAAATCCTTCTAATAGCTTTTATTTCCATCCACACAAATGCATTGGGAACATGACACATTCTATTCCAAATCACAACATGAAGAAAAATACATCAAATTTGTGTTGTTCCTCTAAAAAAAATTGAAGAAAAGTGAATATTAGACGGTTCAAAAAAATCGCAGTGTTTGTATTCTTCTTTACAAACTCAAACATTCACTATATAAACTGAGAAATGTTTGAAGATTTTGCTTTCCTTTGAATGACTTCATGAATATTTGGTTGTAGTCGCACTGTTTCTGAGAACTGCTGTACATCTGTGTTGCATGGAGTCACCCAACTTCTGGCCCCTGTGATCAGGTATTCCAGCCCAGGATGATTGGACCACATTCCACAGTTCTTCTCTATTTCTTGGTTTTGCCTCAGAAACGGCATTTTTGATGTCACCCCACAAGTTTTCTATTGGATTAAGATCCGGGGATTGGGCTGGCCACTCCATAACGTCCATCTTGTTGGTCTGGAACCAAGATGTTACACGTTTACTGGTGTGTTTGGGGTCGTTGTCTTGTTGGAACACCCATTTCAAGGGCATTTCCTCTTCAGCATAAGGCAGCATGACCTCTTCATGTATTCTGATGTATTCAAACTGATCCATGATCCCTGGTATGCGATAAATAGGCCCAACACCGTAGTATGAGAAACATCCCCATATCATGATGCTTGCACCACCATGCTTCACTGTCTTCACAGTGTACTGTGGCTTGAATTCAGTGTTTGGGGGTCGTCTGACAAACTGTCTCCGGCCACTAGACCCAAAAAGAACAATCTTACTTTCATCAGTCCACAAAATGTTGCGCCATTTCTCTTTAGGCCAGTCAATGTGCTCTTTGGCAAATGGTAACCTCTTCAGCACGTCTTTTTTCCAACAGTGGGACTTTGCGGGGACTTCTTGCAGATAGCTTGGCTTCACATCAGCGTCTTCTAATTGTAACAGTACTCACAGGGAACGTCACACCTTCTTTCATCTTCCTGGAGCTGATTGTTGGCTGAGTCCGCGCCATTTTGGCTATTCTTCTATCCATTCCAATGGTAGTTTTTCGCTTTCTTCCACATCTTTCAGGTTTTGGTTGCCATTTTAAAGCATTTGCGATCATTTTAGCTGAGCAGCCGATCATTTTCTGCACTTCTTTATATGTTTTCCCCTCTCAAATCAACTTTTTAATCAAGGTACGCTGTTTTTCTGAACAATGTCTGGAACGACCCATTTTCCTCAGAATTTCAGAGAGAAATGCACTGTAACCAGCATGTACAACATTTGCTGCCTTCCTTCCTTAAATAAGGGCAATAATTGCCACCTGTTTTTCAAAGAATGAATGACCTCAGTAATAGAACTCCACACTGCTATTATTTTGAACACGCCCCTTTCAATGAGTGATTCAATGACACAGAATCAGCAGCATGCATGTCATGACTGTTGGGTCTGTTGGATTTATATTACTCTACTACACCTGCTAGGAAATTATTTGCCATATAGAAATATCTTTTCTTAGTGATGTCTGACTGCTATTATTTTGAACACAACTGTGTGTGTATATGTGTGTGTGTGTGTGTGTGTGTGTGTGTGTTATATATATATATTTCTTTAGGGCTCATTCATACCAAATGCATTGGACTGGTCTGGGCAGCCTTGCAAAACACATAGAGGGGCACTTACTAAAACTGGAGCCCACAGAATCTGGTGCAGCTGTGCTTGTTAACCAATCGGCTTCTAGATTTTATTGTCAAAGCTTAAAGTGGTTGTAAAGGCTTTTTTTTTTTTTTTTAACCTTCATGCATTCTATACATGAAGGTAAAATATCTTCTGCATGCAGGTTGTAGCCCCCCCCTGCCCTATTCTCACCAGAGCCCTATCGCGATCCAACAATGTGCACAAGAGCAGCATCTCTCTTGGCTCTCTCCCTCCTCATTGGCTGCTGCTGTGTGAATCATAGCTAGTGAGGAGGGAGCTGGGGCCAGCAGGCCATGCTCTGTGTGTCTATGGACACACACACACAGAGCCAGCTCGGGAGCAAGCAAGCACAAGTGCCCCCATAGCAAGCAGCTTGCTATGGGGGCACTTGGAGGGGGGGAGCGAGAGCAACTGAAGTTAGAAGCTGATTGGTTACTATGCACAGCTACTGCAATTTTGATAAATTTCCCCCATAGACAAGGAAATAATGCCTTAAATTGTTCAGTTCAGTGGACACCACTATGCTGCAGTAGTGTACTTTTTTCCCTTTTTTTTTGTTATTAAAGTGCAGTTAAAAGTCAGCAGCTACAAAAACTAGCTGCTGACTTTTAAAAAACAGCCACTTACCTGTCCGTCGGTCCTGTGGTGTGTCCCCCGCAGCCCGTTTCACCGGCCATCCTGTATTCCAGGAGGCCGGCATCTTCAGTGTTGTCACCCGGCTGTGACAGCTTGTGGCTTCACAGCCGGGTACCCACTGCGCATGCACAAGTAGCGCTGCACTTCATGAATGGACCTGTGGTCTTGTGGGACCTGTCACGTGTCCCAAAAGACTACAGGGAAAGAGGGAGGGAGGACACCTTCCGCTTCCGATTGCCTAGACCAGTGGTGGGCAACCTTTTTTTTCAACTGAGCCAAATCTCGCCAAAACCACGATTGAAATTTATTTTGAGAGCCACATTTTTAAAACTGAAAATACATAGGATGGTACACTGTTTTTAGTTTCAATAAGTTTTTTTATAGTAATTCATCCCCCATATAGTAATTCATCCCCCATAGTAATTCATCCCCCATATAGTAATTCATCCCCCATATAGTAATTCATCCCCCATATAGTAATTCATCCCCCATATAGTAATTCCTCCCCCATATAGTAATTCCTCCCCCATATAGTAATTCCTCCCCCATATAGTAATTCATCCCCCATATTAATTCATCCCCCATATAGTAATTCATCCCCCATATAGTAGTAGCAAGTAGTAAGTCAAGTCCCCCCTGTGTCAATTCACTTACCTTTGCTCCGCGCGTTCCTCTCGCCATGCTCCCCGCGCCGTTCCGGTCTTCAGGGCGGACTGTGAGAGGAGCCTAGCTCCCCTCACGTTCGTCACGCTGCCCCGCCTACACACATCCTGACAGCCAATCACTAGCTATCAGGATGTGAGTGGCAGCGAGACTGGCCAATCATTGCTGGGCTAGCTGTAGAGTCCTCGGCCACCCGAGAGGAGGGAGGGGAGGGGAGCGGTCGCCCGAGAGGAGGGGAGGGGAGCGAGCGCCCGGCACACAGAAGAGCCGCATTAAAATGTGTAAAGAGCCGCATGTGGCTCGCGAGCCGTGGCTTGCCGACCACTGGCCTAGACGATAAGACCGGAAGTGGGAGCGGGTACCTGTCAAATTCGGTGCCAATCCTTAATGGGGAGCAGGGGAGCTGTCCTTAAAGCGGAACTTCCCCTTTTGGGTGGAGCTCCGCTTTAACACACTTCGTTGTAGACCACTACTATGTGCTATGGAGCAGACAGAAAAACGAAATGTTATTTTGGGGAATCGGTGGGGGGGGGGGGGGACAAAATGTGTGATGTGTCAGTACAGTGCATCAGCACCACCCCTACACAGTGCACACACACCTGCTGGTGAGAACAAGCCATTATTATGGTCAAAAATAATAAAAAAAAAACAAAACTTTTTTTTTAAATATTGCATATTAATATGTAGTCTCCCATTCAGCCATCAGACAGAGCTCTAGACTCCATTGTGAAGCATTGTTTCCTTCTCAGCTATACTGATTGACAGCAGGCAGGGTGTGGATCCCAAAGCCATTAGCAGGCTGTCTTTTGGCTACCCAGAGATGCAAAATCACATGTATATACATGATTTTGCACACCCCTGCTGCCCTGTAACAGTATATCTTGTATAGGGCGGCAGGAAAGTGGTTAAAATAAAATATGAAAAAGTCTTCACAAGCACCAGTGTGGACAGCCCAGTACCAACGAACACTGAATGTCATGTATAGGATTTAAAATTGCAGTTCATTATGTCACCCCGGCTGCTCTGCTAACATTTGCCTTTGTTTTTGTTCCAGTTCCCCTAACCATTATGATCATTTTAAGAGACATTGCCTTGATTGCTGCTGTGTTTTATGTTAGATATAAAACGCTGCCACCGCCTGTAAGTATTCCTATAATATTTTTTTTTTTTTTTAATGCAATTGAAATAAGATTCTTTATCTAATCTATCTGTCACGATCCGCCTGGCGGCGTCTCTATCGGTCCACAGCACGGATTTCCTCAGGGCGCGGGGTCTAAGTCCCAGTCTGCTTATTCACCAGGGCCCCTGATGGTGGGGATGGACTTGTAGCAGACAGGAATCAGGTCGCAACCCCTGAGTATGTCCGACAATGGTAGAGAGCACTGTCAGAGGAGTGCAGGGTAAGGAGTCTGCTGTGAAGAGGCTGGCAGACCTGGTAACCAGGGACGATCCCTGCGGGCGGGATGGATGGATCGTCTGGGTGGCTGGAAGCGTAGTCGGGCGGGCCAGGTCAGCAACGTGCGGGCAGCGAGGTACCGGAGGAGAAGGCAGAGAATGGTCGGGGTCACAAGCCGGGTTCAGTAACTCACGGGCAGCGCGGTACAAGGGGTCAGGCAGAAGGATGGTCAGGCAAGCCAAGGGTTAAGCAGGATACAATCAGCAGGGTCAGGTACAATGCAGAGGTCGGCAACGGAGTAACAGGATCAGGTATCAGGACAGAGCACAAAAGACCAGACGGCAATTGACATACCTCTAATCCAGTTTAAATAGCCCGCCCTGCACTGTCATTGGTGCCAGGCACGTGTCCGCGATTGCCAGTGCGCATGCGTGGCCATCGCGATCGCCCAGGTCCCGCTGCCCGCCGATTAAAATGCATCGGTGTCCTGCACATGCGCCGCCCGGCGTATCGCGGCAGGGACACCGATCCCTGACACTATCTATCTGTCTGTCTATACATTGGGATTGATCAATTTAAAAATATATATGCTATAGCTTTTAGACTCTATATAACTTTTATATAAAATAAGTAATATACACTGATTTGGGTTATTTGTACCAAAGAAATGTAGCAGAATACATTTTGGCTGAAAGTTCTTAAGAAAAATTATTTGCAAAATTTCCTAACACAAAAACGAGTTTTGTTTCATTTTTTTTTTTTTTTTTTTTTTTTGCATTTAGATCACAATAAATAAATAAATGAATAAATAAATAAAACCAGTGGTGATTAAATACCACCAAAAGAAAGCTCTATTTTTGTGAAAAAAAATAAAAATGATACAAATTTCATTTGGGTACAGTGTTGCATGACAGCACAATTACCAGTTAAATTAGCGCAGTGTTGAATAGCAAAAATGGCCTGGCCATGAAGGGGGTAAAACCTTCAAGTGGTTAATGATACTTAAAGCGAATTTGCTATAAGAAAGTAAAAAGCATTTACCTGAATGAAATCCATTCATTCAGGGGTTTTTTTTTTTTTTATTGTGTGTGCTTAGCTGTGATTTGGCCACAGCTAATCACATGACACAGCTGGGATGTGATTGGCCCAGCTTGTGCATGTGATCGCTGTGACCATTCACAGTTAGACACACTTGTATACAATGGATGGCATGAAAGGAAGCCATCCATTGTATACAACTATCATGTGACCTGCTGTGATTGGTGACAGCCGGTCACATGGTACTGGCAACGGGGCTGGTACACAGATCTGTCATCGGCCGTGTCCGAGGTACACAGCCGGTGACAGATCGCACTACAGCACGTCCCTGCGGGCATGCACAATGCGCGTTCCTGAAAGGATGCCATATGGAGGCTGGAGGGACGAGCTGTTCGCCCGGCCGCCATCTGGCTATAGGCCGGGCAGTAACTGGTTAACGTAAGGGTGATGCTCCAAGCAGCTCAAGTAATCCACACGAGTTAAATGCTCTCAGTGTTGTATATATTAGGAATTGCATAACAAAAATGTATCCTTACACTCATATGTAATGGGGCCCAAAGAACCGGCACCAGTTTATGCAGCCTGTGTGTGTTCCAATAGTAATGGCCAGCGTGCGTTCCAAGCCTCGCTTTCCATAGGCTTTCTAATACTACCGCCATATAACTTTGCCCTGGATGCTCTATATTAGGGGGTCTCCAAACTTTCTAAAGACAGGGCCAGTTTACTGTCCTTCAGACCTTGGGGGGGGGCGGCGGCAGAATGGACTTTACCCAGTGGGAGTAAACAATGACTGATCTTTGGTATTGGGGGAAGAAATAGTTGGTGTCAGTGGGAGGAATAGTGCTCTATTGGTGTCAGTGGGAAGAATACTGCTCTATTGGTGTCAGTGGGAGGAATAGTGCTCTATTGGTGTCAGTGGGAGGAATAGTGCTCTATTGTTGGTGTCAGTGGGAGGAATAGTGCTCTATTGTTGGTGTCAGTGGAAGCAATTATACCCTATCGCTGGTGTCAGTGGCAGGAGTTATGCCCAACGTTGGTGTCAGTGGTAGGAATTATGCTCCATTATTGGTGTCAGTGGCAGGAATTATGCCCCTTTGTTGGTGTCAGTGGCAAGAATTATGCCCCTTTGTTGGTGTCAGTGGCAGGAATTATGCCCCATTGTTGGTGTCAGTGGCAGGAATTATGCTCCATTGTTGGTGTCAGTGGTAGGAATTATGCTCCATTGTTGGTGTCAGTGGCAGGAAATATGCCCCTTTGTTGGTGTAAGTGGCAAGAATTATGCCCCTTTGTTGGTGTCAGTGGCAGGAATTATGCCCCTTTGTTGGTGTCAGTGGCAGGAATTATGCCCCTTTGTTGGTGTCAGTGGCAGGAATTATGCTCCATTGTTGGTGTCAGTGGCAGGAATTATGCCCCATGGTTGGTGTCAGTGGCAGGAATTATGCTCCATGGTTGGTGTCAGTGGCAGGAATTATGCCCCATTGTTGGTGGTGTCAGTGGCAGGAATTATGCCCCATTGTTGGTGGTGTCAGTGGCAGGAATTATGCCCCTTTGTTGGTGGTGTCAGTGGCAGGAATTATGCCCCATTGTTGGTGTCAGTGGCAGGAATTATGCCCCATTGTTGGTGTCAGTGGCAGGAATTATGCCCCTTTGTTGGTGTCAGTGGCAGGAATTATGCCCCTATGTTGGTGTCAGTGGCAGGAATTATGCCCCTTTGTTGGTGTCAGTGGCAGGAATTATGCCCCTTTGTTGGTGTCAGTGGCAGGAATTATGCCCCTTTGTTGGTGTCAGTGGCAGGAATTATGCCCAACGTTGGTGTCAGTGGCAGGAATTATGCCCCATTGTTGGTGGTGTCAGTGGCAGGAATTATGCCCCATTGTTGGTGGTGTCAGTGGCAGGAATTATGCCCCATTGTTAGTGGTGTCAGTGGCAGGAATTATGCCCCATTGTTGGTGGTGTCAGTGGCAGGAATTATGCCCCATTGTTGCTGGTGTCAGTGGCAGGAATTATGCCCCATTGTTGTTGGTGTCAGTGGCAGGAATTATGCTCCATTGTTGGTGTCAGTGGCAGGAATTATGCCCCACGGTTGGTGTCAGTGGCAGGAATAAAAGCAAGCAGAGGGTCGCAGTTTGGAGACCACTGCTCTATATGAACCATTATTTTTGACAATGCTTTGTTTACGCCTTTTCTTACTGACTATGACCATTTTTTTATTCTTTTTTTTGGACAATATAGCACTTTCTTGCAAAGTTCAGTGCACTTCCTAAGATGGTCTGTTTGCCTTCTTTGTGCATGGTATTTGTACAAATAAACGAATTACAAAACAAGACAGCCCCTGGAAACATGGGACAAAATACTGCATGTACATTTTTCCCATAGGGGAGAAAGCTGTGAAATAAATACGATTTATTTTCTTTAAGCAGTTCATTGCGACACGCAGCATAGCTCAGTTCTCCAATTACCAGCAGCAGCCCCACTCTCCGGTGTGCTGGGATATTCTAACCCTTCCTTTTAGCATGGGGTAAGTAATAAAAGGAAAAAAGCTGATCATATTTAGTGCTGTGTATGAAGCCTGGCAGGATTACAGTAACGGAAACGTATGTGAATAAATGCGAGCGCAGACAGAGGAAAGCTGCTGGAATAAAAGGCAAACCTCTAGACCTCCAAATAATACAATATGATAAAAATGCAGCGCTAAAGTATGATGAATAAAAATATTAAATCTAAATATATAGGTATTGGGAAGTGAGCGCTATTGCAGCGCGTAAGAAGTGACACCGTGATGGATCGTCTCTGGGTGACGTAACGAAAAAAGGGATATATACCGTATTTTTCGCTCCATAAGACACACTTAGGTTTTAGAGGCAGAAAACGGGAAAAAAAAATTCTGAACTAATGGACTGCAGACATAGTACAGGAGATGACCAGAGACTGCGGACACAGTACAGGAGATGACCAGAGACTGCGGACACAGTACAGGAGATGACCAGAGACTGCGGACATAGTACAGGAGATGACCAGAGACTGCGGACACAGTACAGGAGATGACCAGAGACTGCGGACACAGTACAGGAGATGACCAGAGACTGCGGACACAGTACAGGAGATGACCAGAGACTGCGGACACAGTACAGGAGATGACCAGAGACTGCGGACACAGTACAGGAGATGACCAGAGACTGCGGACACAGTACAGGAGATGACCAGAGACTGCGGACACAGTACAGGAGATGACCAGAGACTGCGGACACAGTACAGGAGATGACCAGAGACTGCGGACACAGTACAGGAGATGACCAGAGACTGCGGACACAGTACAGGAGATGACCAGAGACTGCGGACACAGTACAGGGGATGACCAGAGACTGCGGACACAGTACAGGGGATGACCAGAGACTGCGGACACAGTACAGGAGATGACCAGAGACTGCGGACACAGTACAGGAGATGACCAGAGACTGCAGACACAGTACAGGAGGTGACCAGAGACTGCGGACAGTACAGGGGATGACTGCTGACCTTTGGGGAGGGGGGGAGCGGGTACCTGAATTTGACAGATACCCGCTCTTACTTCCGCGGAGTTGTTCTTTGATCTTACCTGTTCCTCGTCCAGCCGCGCGCTGTCTTCCCGGCTTCTGTAGTGTCGTCGCTCGGCATGACAGCCGGGTGCCAAGTGCGCATGAGCGAGAAGCACTTGCCCTTTGTGATTGGTCCGGCGGCTTCTGGGATCTGTCATGTGTCCCAGGTACCGCCTTACCATTCACAAAAAAGCACCACTTCTTGAGCATGCGCACTTGGCACCCGGCTCTCAAGCCCAGCGCCACTACAGAAGCCGGGAAGACAGCGCGCCGCTGGATAGAGGAACAGGTAAGATCAAAGAACAACTCCGCGGAAGTAAGAGCGGGTACCTGTCAAATTCAGGTACCCGCTCCCCCCCCTCCCCAAAGGTCAGCAGTCATCTCCATAAGGTCCCACTGCAGAGCTGAGCGGCCGGCCCGGTATTCTGACACGGCGGCAGTGGAAATACCGGACCGGACGCTCCATAAGACACACTAACATTTTCCCCCCTTTTTTGGGAGGAAAAAAGTGCGTCTTATGGAGCGAAAAAAACGGTAATGTCAATATATAAAGTGACTGTAGTAGGGCAGCACAGTGGCTAAATGGTTAGCACTTTCTCCTGGCAGTACTCGGGTCGTTGGTTCGAATTCCAGCCACGGCACCACCTGCCTGGAGTTTGCATGTTCTCCCTGTGCCTGTGTGGGTTTCGTCCGGGTACTCCGGTTTCCTCCCACACTCCAAAGACGTGCTGGTAGGTGAATTGGCTCCTGTCTAAATTGCCCCTAGTATGTGTATGTATGAATGGGAGTTAGGGACCTTAGATTGTACACCCCTTGAGGGTTAGGGACTGATGTGAATGTACAATATATATGTAAAGCGCTGCGTAAATTGATGGCGATATATAAGTACCTGAAATAAATAATAAATAGTGCATCATACACAGAGAATACATATCAAGTCCAGATAAATTAGTGATCTGTGCTCCGTGTCGGTGATCTCTGACGAGGGCCAGTAAATGAATGTACTCACCAGAAGCGCAAAAGGTATGCGCATGTGTGTGTATATGTATATATGTGTGTGTGTGTGTATATATATGTGTATGTGTGTGTGTGTGTGTGTGTGTGTGTATATATATATATATATATATATATATATATATATATATAATCTCCGCCAATGATCATCAGGGTCCAGGGGACAGCTCCAGCTATTATCGGATCAAAGGCATCAGCAGTTGGGGGAAATCACCACCTTGGGGGCTCGCATGTCACAAGCTGTGGAACGTAAGGGGTTAAGCCTCCGCATTGTGTAAAAAGACTGTTTGATCCTGTCTTCTCTGATCATAGCCGGACACCTATGATGAGCATATGTAGTACTGTGTGTGAAGCCTGGCAGGATTACAGTATCACCCCGGTCACATCAAAGCCGGTTTTGAAATCGTGCGACTTACAGTGAAGTCGCACAATTTCAAAGTCGGGTGACATGCCGATTTGATTGCGATTTGCAAGACATCTGACACAGACGTCTATGCAAATCACAACAAGAGTAGTGTATGTACTACTTTAGAAACCGGTGCGGCTCTGACCAAGTCGGAATCGCACCGATATGACCGTTCTAATAGCGGACAATAGGGTGCGACTTGGACTACGATTTGCAAGTCGCCTGCCATGAAAATCACACACCAAATCGCACCCAATGTGACCGGGGGCTAATACAGGACCTTCAATAGGGGATGGTGAAAGCAGCCTGTCTATAGCCCAGTTCTGTCCTGGAATCATGAAAGGGAAAGCCTGAATAGTTCTTCACATTGTTTCCAAGACTCAAATTGATTGCTAGTCTTCCTAATAAATGCACCAAAAATGTTTGTTTTTTTCCTGTCTTTCAGAGAACAGTTGGAAAATATTTTAACCCTTGCTATGCAACTGCTCAGTTAGAGCCAACGTTTATCAGTAAGGTAGGTATGGTTTCCTCTCCTCCGCTGGCTAATGAGTTTGGGGATCCATCTAATAGTTAGCAGTATGTCCTCATGCACACAGGGAGTTTTTGCAGCCACTTTTAGGGGAATCAGGCTTTTTTTTTTTTTTTAATTATATTCTCCTATGTGCCCACACACACATAGACATTTAGAAGCTTTTAGTAGCAGTAGTGTTTACCGGCAGGAAAATTAACCCAGGGCCAGTGCATCCAGGAGCATTGGTGCTTTGGCAGAAAAAAAAACGCTGACAGATCCTACACTATACTGAACTCTGCTACATGCCGGTGCCCAGCAGCATTTTTTAGCAGCATTTTTTCCTTTGCTGGTTAAGGAGAGGGCCAGGAAACCAGCCGCCATGTCCTTAACAACGGATGAGTCAGCAGGATTATATGTCTGTCTGTCTGTCTGTCTGTATGTGTATATATATATATATATATATATATATATATATATATATATATCTATATATCTATCCGGCAATAAAACAAATAGTGAAAATCATGGGGGTCCCCCCCCCCCCCGGTCCATACTAAGCCCTTTGGGTCTGGTATGGATTTTAAGGGGAACACCACACCAAAATTAAAAAAAAAAAAAATGGTGTGTGGTAGGATTCCCCTCTGACAGCTGAATGTAAAAATAAATATATATATATACAGTATATATATACAGTATATATATATTGCCGGCAATAAAACAAACAGTGAAACAAAACGTCATGGGGGTCCCCCCCAATCTATACTAAGCCCTTTGGGTCTGGTATGGATTTTAAGGGGAACACCGTACCAAAATTAAAAAAAAAAAAATGGTGTGTGGTAGGATTCCCCACTGACAGCTGAATGTAAAAAATATATATATTGCCGGCAATAAAACAAAAAGTGAAGAAAAACATCATGGGGGTCCCCCCCCCCCCCAGTCCGTACTAAGCCCTTTGGGTCTGGTATGGATTTTAAGGGGAACACCACACCAAAATTAAAAGAAAAATGGTGTGTGGTAGGATTCCCCTCTGACAGCTGAATGTAAAAATAAATATATATATATATATATATATATATATATATATATATATATATATATATATATATATATGTGTGTGTATATATATATAGCCGACAATAAAACAAAAAGTGAAACAAAACGTCATGGGGGTCCCCCCCAATCTATACTAAGCCCTTTGGGTCTGGTATGGATTTTAAGGGGAACACCATGCCAAAATTTAAAAAAAAAAAAATGGTGTGGTAGGATTCCCCTCTGACAGCTGAATGTAAATATATATATATATATTGCCGGCAATAAAACAAAAAGTGAAAAAAACATCCATACTAAGCTTTTTGGGTCTGGTATGGATTTTAAGGGGATCACCACATTAAAAAAAAAAAATGGGGTGTGGTCCCCCTTCTTCTCTCCCCAAATCCATACCAGACCCTTATCTGAGCATGCAGCTTGGCAGGTCTGGAAAGGGGGGGCCAATGAGCGCCCCCTGTCCTAAACCATACCAGGCCACATACCCTCAACATGGGGGGGTTGGAAGGTACCTTGGGGTTGGGGGGGGCAGTCCTCCTCAAAGCACTTTGTCCCCATGTTGATGAGGACAAGGGCCCCTTCTCCACAACCGTGGCTGGTGGTTTTGGGGGTCTGTGGACGGGGGGGGGGCTTTTCAGAATCTGGAAGCCCCCTTTAACAACCCCCCGAGATTCTCCCCTCTATGTGAATGAGTATGGGGTATGTAGTATCCCTGCTCCTTCACCATAAAAGTGTAAAAAGTAAATAAAAACGCAACACAAGTTTTTGACAAGTCCTTTATTAAACAAAAAAAAAAAATGTCACCCAGTGTGGATCCATCATGGATGGCGATGCCCACGGCCACCACCCACCCACCCACCCAAAAATAAAAACCTCTGGTCCCGGTGAAGGCTCCCGCCGTCTTACAGCTCTTTAATAACTAAGGGGTGGGCCATCCAGTGACGTCACTTGTAGACCCCGCCCCCTTGTGACGTCACCACCCCAGCATGCTTTCTGGCCACTCCTTAGCAACGGGCCAGCTTCTGAATGCAGAAGCTAAAAACGTAGCTTACACACTGCTAAACCCAACAAAAATCTCTAAAACGAGCGTTTATTGTCCAGCATTTCTACAGCAGTTTTTAGCTTTTCTAGTGTGCATGAGACCTATGGGTTAACCAATCGTACCCCATTCACATGAATAGGGCTGTTTTACAATCACCCCAAAACCGCAAATAGTGTACATGGTTGTGGAGTGCTTGTGCTGGGTGCAAGGGGTTAAAGCAGTCAGTGAGGAGGTGATACAGCGCCTCCTCGCCGCCTGTCTTATGCTGGCTGAAGAGCAATCCGTATGTGAATTGCTCTTCAGAGAGCACCGCACATGTGAATGGACTCTAAGGGCTCGATCACACTAGAATACAGTGCGGTAGAGCTGCGATCCCGTGCAGCTTCCCGCACTGCATTCCGATCGCCATGCCCTTGCGATCTGCTGCGGGGGTCAGTTAAAAGTTGACCACACCCCAAACACAGGTCGAACTGGACCAAATCGCATGGTAGAAAGTATCTTGTGATGCAGTTGCTGTGCATTTCAAAACATCGTATTCATTTTATTTCAGGTACTTGTATAGCGCTGTCAATTTTATGCAGCGCTTTACACACATACAGTCAGGTCCATAAATATTGGGACATCGACACAATTCTAACATTTTTGGCTCTATACACCACCACAATGGATTTGAAATGAAACGAACAAGATGTGCTTTAACTGCAGACTGTCAGCTTTAATTTGAGGGTATTTACATCCAAATCAAGTGAACAGTGTAGGAATTACAACAGTTTGCATATGTGCCTCCCACTTGTTAAGGGACCAAAAGTAATGGGACAATTGGCTTCTCAGCTGTCCCATGGCCAGGTGTGTGTTATTCCCTCATTATCCCAATTACAATGAGCAGATAAAAGGTCCAGAGTTCATTTCAAGTGTGCTATTTGCATTTGGAATCTGTTGCTGTCAACTCTCAAGATGAGATCCAAAGAGCTGTCACTATCAGTGAAGCAAGCCATCATTAGGCTGAAAAAACAAAACAAACCCATCAGAGAGATAGCAAAAACATTAGGCGTGGCCAAAACAAGTGTTTGGAACATTCTTAAAAAGAAGGAACGCACCGGTGAGCTCAGCAACACCAAAAGACCCGGAAGACCACGGAAAACAACTGTGGTGGATGAGCGAAGAATTCTTTCCCTGGTGAAGAAAACACCCTTCACAACAGTTGGCCAGATCAAGAACACTCTCCAGGAGGTAGGTGTATGTGTGTCAAAGTCAACAATCAAGAGAAGACTTCACCAGAGTGAATACAGAGGGTTCACCACAAGATGGAAACCATTGGTGAGCATCAAAAACAGGAAGGCCAGATTAGAGTTTGCCAAACGACATCTAAAAAAGCCTTCACAGTTCTGGAACAACATCCTATGGACAGAGGAGACCGAGATCAACTTGTACCAGAGTGATGGGAAGAGAAGAGTATGGAGAAGGAACTGCTCATGATCCTAAGCATACCACCTCATCAGTGAAGCATGGTGGTGGTAGTGTCATGGCGTGGGCATGTATGGCTGCCAATGGAACTGGTTCTCTTGTATTTATTGATGATGTGACTGCTGACAGAAGCAGCCGGATGAATTGTGAAGTGTTTCGGGAATATTATCTGCTCATATTCAGCCAAATGCTTCACAACTCATTGGACGCTTCACAGTGCAGATGGACAATGACCCAAAGCATACTGCAAAAGCAACCAAAGAGTTTTTGAAGGGAAAGAAGTGGAATGTTATGCAATGGCCAAGTCAATCACCTGACCTGAATCCGATTGAGCATTTCACTTGCTGAAGACAAAACTGAAGGGAAAATGCCCCAAGAACAAGCAAGAACTGAAGACAGTTGCAGTAGAGGCCTGGCAGAGCATCACCAGGGATGAAACCCAGCGTCTGGTGATGTCTATGCGTTCCAGACTTCAGGCTGTAATTGACTGCAAAGGATTTGCAACCAAGTATTAAAAAGTGAAAGTTTGGTTTATGATTATTATTCTGTCCCATTACTTTTGGTCCCTTAACAAGTGGGAGGCACATATGCAAACTGTTGTAATTCCTACACCGTTCACCTGATTTGGATGTAAATACCCTCAAATTAAAGCTGACAGTCTGCAGTTAAAGCACATCTTGTTTGTTTCATTTAAAATTCAGTGTGGTGGTGTAAAGAGCCAAAAATGTTAGAATTGTGTTGATGTCCCAATATTTATGGACCTGACTGTATATATGTATTGTACATTCACATCAGTCCCTAACCCTCAAGGGGTGTACAATCTAAGGTCCCTAACTCGCATTCATACATACACATACTAGGGACAATTTAGACAGGAGCCAATTTACCTACCAGCATGTCTTTGGAGTGTAGGAGGAAACCCACGCAGGCACAGGGAGAACATGCAAACTCCAGGCAGGTGGTGCCGTGGCTGGGATTAGAACCAAAGACCCGAGTGCTGCCAGGTGGAAGTGCTAACCATTTAGCCACTGTGCTGCCCAATAGTACATGCACTACTATTGGTGCGGTGCGATTTCAGCCCATTCAAATGAAATCTAACTGCACAGAGCTGCAGATGAATCAGACAGGAACACACAGCGCGTTCCTGTGCGATTCAGCCTGGGACATAATGTGAACCGGCCCTAAAACTATTGATGTCTCTAAAACACTAATGAGGTTATTTAACCACTTCCAGTCCGGACACTTACACCCCCTTCCTGTCCAGGCCAATTTTCAGCTTTCAGCGCTATCACACTTTGAATGACAATTGCGCGGTCATGCAACACTGTACCCATATGAAATTTTTAGCATTTTTTTGAGACAGATAAAACTTTATTTTGGTGATATTTATTCACCACTGGGATTTTTATTTTTGTTTGCTATATAAATGAAAAAGTCCAAATTTAGAAAAGTGTTTTTCTTATAAAATTTTGCAAATAAATAATCTTTCTTCATAAATCTTGGCCAAAATGTATTCCGTTATCTTTTTGGTAAAAAAAAATAACCCAAATTAGTTTATAACCAAAAATCATAATTTAAAAAAAAAAAGTTTCCTTTTTTATTATTTTTTTGTTAACATACTGTCACCCTAGCAGTACAGTGTCACCATGGTGACACTGTACTACTTGTGGGGGGTGATGAAGATTTTTTTTTTACACTGATTGCTTTTACACCCATAAAGGCTGTAAAAGCAATAATTTATCCTCTCTGGCTGCATTCTTGCAGCCATTGAGAAATGCTGTGAGAGCTGTGATTGGTCACAGCTTGTCACATGGTACAAGGCTGTTGTGAATAGCCTTGTACCATGTGATCTCTGTGGTCATTCACAGATTTCACACGTAGTAAGCAATGATGTCAGAAGTGACATATTGCTTACTCCTATTCATATGATCACTGATTGGCCAATCAGTGATCACATGATCGGGACCTCACACCGAGGTCCCGTACAGCGATCAGTGTCCCAGGGAGTGCGCACAGTCCAAAATGGCGCGCGCCATTTATGAACGGCAACCCGCCCCTGCACTGCCACCGTCCGGCCGTTTTATATACATGAGCCGGATGGGAAGTGGTTAAAGAAAAACTCCCAGAATTGCCGTACCATTTAAAGTTTGTTGGTTTACAGTGGGTTAGGTCATGGAGTAGCAGTGCCTCCTGCAGAGATTGGCAGCTTCCATAGGGATCCCACAGGTATGGTGTATGCATGCTTACTTTGGTCCAAGCCAGGGGCAGACTGACCATTTGGAAACTCGGGCACTGCCCGACGGCCGGGGTCAGTAGGGGGCCCCATGAGATGCCCCTGGTACCTTTTTTCATAGGCATTTTTGAGTTTGGGCAAGGACACAGGGGTCCCATGATCCCCTATTGCCCGGGGACCCCATGAGTTGTCAGTCCGCCCCTGGTCCAAGCTGTAAGAATTGCCATACCTAAATTTCAGCTTTAAGGGGAAGTACTGTGTAACATGTAAGGGCGACTTTGTAGCGTCAATGCTAATTACAGTATTTTTGTTGCCTTTCAGATGAACACTGCAGTTCAGTTAATACTGGTAGCAGCTTCATTAGCGGCTCCTGTGTTTAATTATGTGGATAGTGTCTATCTCCAGGTACTATGGTGAGTGATCCAACCCAACCCGATTCACACTACATAGCTGGCTTTGTCTGCTGCGGTCAGTTTGCCATCTCTCTAGACCAGGGGTAGGCAACCTGCGGCTCTCTAGCTGTTGTGGAACTACATCTCCCATGTGGCATTGCAACATTACAGAACTGACAGTTACAGCTATGACTTGCAGAGGCATGATGGAACTTGTAGTCCTGCAACAGTTGGAGAGCCGCAGGTTGCCTACCCCTGCTGAAGACTGAACAGACGTTACATGGAGCAATTTGCCATTAGTGTGTTTACATATTTACATACACTTTATATGGTCCCAGGTGCATTTTACAGTTGGGGCTTTTTTGATGTGTGTTTGATGCTTCGGTAATGCTCTTTTAAAGCTTTAATGAAGATTGGCAAATACCTTGTGTGTTGATTTTCTATTCGTACCCCCACTCGGCAGATCCCTAGCTCATCAGTACCCTCATTCAGAAGATCCCTAGCTCATTAGTACCCTCATTCAGCAGATCCCCAGCTCATTAGTACCCTTTTCAGCAGATCCCCAGCTCATTAGTGCCCTCGTTCAGCAGATCTCCAGCTCATCGGTACCCTCGTTCAGCAGATCCCCAGCTCATTGGTACCCTCGTTCAGCAGATCTCCAGTTCATTGGTACCCTCATTCAGCAGACCTCCAGCTCATTGGTACCCTCGTTCAGCAGATCCCCAGCTCATTGGTGCCCTTGTTCAGCAGACCTCCAGCTCATTGGTGCCCTCGTTCAGCAGATCCCCAGCTCATTGGTGCCCTCGTTCAGCAGATCCCCAGCTCATTGGTGCCCTTGTTCAGCAGATCCCCAGCTCATTGGTACCCTTGTTTTAGCAGATCCTCAGCTCATTGGTACCCTTGTTTTAGCAGATCCCCAGCTCATTGGTACCCTCCTTTTAGCAGATCCCCAGCTCATTGGTACCCTTATTTAGCAGAACCCCAGCTCATTGGTACCCTTATTTAGCAGAACCCCAGCTCATTGGTACCCTTATTTAGCAGAACCCCAGCTCATTGGTACCCTTATTTAGCAGATCCCCAGCTCATTGGTACCCTTGTTTTAGCAGATCCCCAGCTCATTGGTACCCTCCTTTTAGCAAAACCCCAGCTCATTGGTACCCTTATTTAGCAGAACCCCAGCTCATTGGTACCCTTATTTAGCAGAACCCCAGCTCATTGGTACCCTTGTTTTAGCAGATCCCCAGCTCATTGGTACCCTTGTTTTAGCAGATCCCCAGCTCATTGGTACCCTTATTTAGCAGATCCCCAGCTCATTGGTACCCTCCTTTTAGCAGATCCCCAGCTCATTGGTACCCTTATTTAGCAGATCCCCAGCTCATTGGTACCCTCCTTTTAGCAGATCCCCAGCTCATTGGTACCCTCCTTTTAGCAGATCCCCAGCTCATTGGTACCCTCCTTTTAGCAGATCCCCAGCTCATTGGTACCCTCCTTTTAGCAGAACCCCAGCTCATTTGTACCCTTGTGTTTGCAGATCCCCAGCTTATCCTGGTTCTCCTCCTATCTATCACAGCGCTCCTTCAGTGTTACCTATAACTCTGTCTCCTCCTCTCCACTTCCTTCTTCTTTAGGGGTCCCCCAAGGCTCTGTCCTTGGACCCCTTCTCTTCTCTATCTACACCTCCTCTCTTGGTCACCTGATAACCTCCCATTGATTCCAATGACACCCAAATCTATTTTTTAGTCTCTTCTCACATTACCAACTTACTAACTCACATATCAGAATGGATGTCGCTCCACTTCCTTAAACTAAAGCTGTTTAACCATTTCAATACCGGGCAATTTTACACCTTCCTGCCCAGGCCATTTTTCACGTTTCAGCGCTCTCACACTTTGAATGACAATTGCGCGGTCATACAACACTGTACCCAAACTAAAATTTTATCATTTTCTTCACACAACTAGAGCTTTCTTTTGGTGGTATTTAATCACCGCTGGGGTTTTTATTTTTTGCTAAATTAACAAAAAAAGACCAAAAATTTTGAAACAAAAAACAAATTTTTCTTTGTTTCTGTTATAAAAGTTTACAAATAAATAATTGTTCTTCATAAATTTAGGCCGAGATGTATTCTGCTACATGTCTTTGGTGAAAATAACCCAAATTAAGATGTATTATTTAGTTTGTAGGAAAGTTATAGAGTTCACAAACTATGGTATAGATCTGAATATTGATCAATCCTGAAGTACTGACAGCCAATCTAATTTCTTGAGGTCCAAGAATGTCAGAACAGTACAGATATCCCCCAAATGTCAGGACAGTACAGATATCCCCCAAATGACCCCTTTTTGCAGAGTAGACAGTCCGACGTACTTCATAAGAGGCATGGCGAGTTTTTTGAAGTTGTATTTTTTTTGTCATAATTTTTTGGAAAATGAAAAAATTATTTTCACTATTTTTTTTTTTTACATACTGTCACCAGTGCAGTACAGCATCATCATATAACTGGCATGGCAGTGAACAGGGACACTGACTGGTGACAGTATTGAAAAAAAAAATATATTTTTTTTTTTTAATTTTTTTTAATTTTTTTATTATTTTTAATTTTTTATTACACTTTTTTTTTATTTTTTTTTAAGATTTTTTTTCATATTTTACTATGACCAAAGTAGTACAATGTTACCATAGTAACGTTGTACTACTTTGGGGAAGTGATCAGTATTTTTTTTTTTTTCTACACAATTTGCTTATAGCAAAGAATTACTTTGCTATAAGCAAGCATTTACCTGAATGAAATCGATTCATTCAGCTTTTCTTTTTTTTTTGTGCTTAGCTGTGATTTGGTCACAGCTAATCACATGACATGTGCATGTGATTAGCTGTGACCATTCACAGCTAGGCACTAGTATACAATGGATGGCATGAATGAAGCCATCCATTGTATACAACTGTCATGTGACCTGCTGTGATTGGTCACAGCAGGTCACATGGTACCAGCAACGGGAGCCGGTACTCAGATCTGTCATCGGCCGTGTCCGAGGTGCACGGCCGGTGACAGATCGCGCTGCTGCGCCGCTCTGCATTAGCGCAAACTGCGCATGTGCGGGAGCACGCCAAATGACGTGCACCCGGAATGCAGCAACACTTTTGAAGCAGCCAAACGGCCATTGGCCGGGTGGCTAATGGTTAAAACCGAGCTGATAATATTCCCTTCCCCTCGTGCCCACCTCCATGACTTAATGCAACTAACAGTCCCTCCCCTCCAGCCAGGGTACTAGGTGTAATCCTGGACTCTGACCTATCCTTTCAGCCCCAAATCAAACCACTGTCAAAAAACTTGTAGACTTCACCACCATAACATCTCTAAAATTTGCCCCTACTTAACTAATGAAACCACCAAGATGCTCATTCACTCCCTTGTTATCTCTTGCCTTGAATATTGCAACTCCCTCCTCATTGGCCGACCTCTTCGCAGGCTATCCCCTCTTCAGTCTATCATGAAGACTTCTCTACCTTACCAACCACTCAGTGTTTGCTGCCCCTCTCTGCCAATCCCTCACCTGGGTTCCCAGCGAATTGAATTCAAAATCCTAACTATGTACAAAGCCATCCACAACTCTTTCCTGAGCTACATCACCAATCTGGTTTACAGATATCACTCAAACCACCCTTCTCTCCTCCTCCCATGCTTGTCCCCAGGACTTTGCTAGAGCCTCTCCCATCCTCTGGAACTCTCCCCAATCTGTTTGGCTCTCCGATACTTTGGCTGCCTTTAGGCGATCCCTGAAAACTCATCTCTTCAGGGAAGCCTGTGACACCTCCAATTAAACATTTATCACTTCCATCAGCTCATCCCCCACAGTTATAACCTTTTGTACCACTTGCTCCTGCGCATCCATTCATACGCAGAGCCACAGCTCAGCCCCTCCCCTTCTCTCTCCTCATTGGCTCACTGGCTGTGATTGACAGCATTGGAAGCCAATGGCTCCCACTGCTGTCTCATCCAATAAGGAGGGAGAGTCCTTGGAGAGCCAAGGGTGTCGTGCACATCGCTAGATCGCGATGGGGCTCAGGTAAGTATTAGAGAGGGGTTTCTGCATGAAGGTAAAAAAAACCTGGAGCCTTTACAACCGCTTTAAGTGTGTATAGTTTGCGTTATAGGTTCACTTTAACCTCCCTGGCGGTATTCCCGAGTGTAGCTCGGGGTAAAGTTTCAGCACCCGCGATGTCTCTCCTGCAGTGTCCCCCGCCATCTCCTCCGGCATCTGTCTTCTGGGTTCCGTTCCCTGCGACGTCGGGACGTAAGGGGGGACGGAACTGGCAGGAAATTTAAAAATGTCAAAAAATGACATTCACTAAATACACTAAAATCGCATAGTATAACACTCCTGTATCAAACCATTTCACATACATTTTGTCCCGAGTGCTTTGTCCTGCGCCCTGCCTGCATTTTTACTGTTCTTTCTGCCTGGAAACTGAGAAGCGTCCCTTTAGGTCAGACGCGGTTTTAGACCGGCTAGAGAACAGCGATAGTAAATCAGAACCACTTGCAGAATTGAGTGATAATGATTCGTGGGGGAAATTTGACATCAAACACTGAAAACGATTCTGCGACTTTGCTCAGTGATGTGCGAACTTGGCGCTCTATTTCAAATTTCAGTGTTTTTGGTTTGATTACATTATTGAATTACATTTATTATTATTATATTATTATTTTTATGATTATTTATTATATTATAATTTATGATTTCGGGTTTCAAATTTTATCATCCCCGGGATGTTTACTAAACTCTTATTCGGACAGATTTCAGTGAGTTATTCCTAAAAATTACAGGCCTACAATAAAAAAACGACATATTTCCATACAAAAAAAAGGTACCGCTGTGAGCAAAGAAATATGGACATAATCAGACTGCTAGGGAGGCTACGTAAAACCACATTTTTATTTAATTTGTTTGTTTTATTTCACAGGTGTATCACTGCTCTCACAACGGCTGGCTCAGGATACAGCTATTATCATTACGGACATAAAACAGTGAAGGTTTTGAATAATAAAAAGAAACATTCATGAAGTACCCTCGGCACCATCATTTGAAGGACATAATTTTTTTGTTGGTGCTCCTTGACAGATGACTGATAAACTCCAATCGTAGGAACTGGATGAAACCGAATCAAAGTCTGATTATATTATTTATACACAAATATTCAATATTTGAATTTTGATACAATAAAACATGGTGGATTTGAAGACTTTGGTGCAGTCTTTCCAAAAAATGAGCTTGCACAAATTAAGCTGCTTTGAGGGGATAAGCCGATAGATGGGATCCTTGGTAAGGTGATGCATTGCTGGAATGCTAATTTCAGGCTGAACTCAGAAAATGTTTTTAAAGGAAATTTCCACTTTTGTCAATAATGATGTATATATTTGGTACATACCGTATTTTTCGCCGTATAAGACGCACATTTTCTTCCCCAAAACTGGGGGGGAAATGTCAGTGCGTCTTATAAGGCGAATATGGAGCGGCCGGTCCGGTATTTCCACCGCGGCCGTGTCAGAATACCAGGCCGGCCGCTCATCTGTGCAGCGGGACCTTACCTGTTCCTCTATCCAGCGGGGTGCTGTCTTCCCGGCTTCTGTAGTGTGGGCATGACAGCCGGGTGCCAAGTGCGCATGCGCAAGAAGCGGTGCTTTTTGTGAATGGTAAGGCGGTACCTGGGACACATGACAGATCCCAGAAGCCGCCGGATCAATCACAAAGCGCAAGTGCTTCTCGCTCATGCGCACTGGGCACCCGGCTGTCATGCCGAGCGCCATTACAGAAGCCGGGAAGACAGCGCGCGGCTGGATCGAGGAACAGGTAAGATCAAACAAAAACTTTTGTAAGTAAGAGCGGGTACCTGTCAAATTCAGGTACCCGCTCCCCACCTCCCCAAAGGTCAGCAGTCATCTGTGCTGTCCGCAGTCTCTGGTCATCCCTGTGCTGTCCGCAGTCTCTGGTCATCCCTGTGCTGTCCGCAGTCTCTGGTCATCCCTGTGCTGTCCGCAGTCTCTGGTCATCCCTGTGCTGTCCGCAGTCTCTGGTCATCTCCTGTACTGTCTGCAGTCCATTAGTTCAGAATTTTTTTTTCCTGTTTTCTGCCTCTAAAACCTAGGTGCGTCTTATGGTCAGGTGTGTCTTATACGGCAAAAAATACGGTAGTCCTTTTATAACTGTAGCCTTATTAAAATGACTGTCTAATTTCATTCTGCAGGTGTTTTTGGTTCTGAAACAGTATAATCATACAGGATATGGTGAGAAGGGACTAAAGCAGTCAAGGTGCCTTCACTCTAATCCAGACTTTCTCAACTTTTTCAACATTGAGGAACCTTCGAAATATCTTTCCGGTCTTAAGGAATCCCTGCTAAAATGTATTATATCTACAGCTCATCATTAGTGTGATGGTCAGTGGGAAGAATGACCCCCTAGAAAGATCAATGGTATCGGTGGGAACTTTTCTGAAAGGTGGAAATTTCTCAAGGAACCCCTAGCAACCTTTACAGGAACCCTTTAGTTCCATGGAACCTTGGTTGAGAAACTCAGATGTAAATATTGAATAGCACTGTATAGCGTGCTTAAAATCAGAAAGTATTCATATGTCTTATTCCATCACATATCCCAAAAATGAAATAGTTATTCCTCTTGTGCACTGAGTGAGGACTTTTTGATTGGCTTTAGTCCCTTTTCGCTATAACCCTCAATGGTTATACTGTCTCGTTGGGTCTTAAAGGGTAAGTTCACTTTTTCTCCAAAAAGAAAAAACTAAATGGTGAACTAACACCAAATATCCTGGCCACCCCTCTGCACCCCACGACACATAGTGGCTTTGCCTCATGCTTCCAATGTAGCGGTCTTTACGCTGCAATACACAGACCCGGAGTCAGTATCCATCATAATTCTCACAATGGCAAGCACTCAATAGTCAGTGTGACCAGGCTGACCAATGACAAACGCTTCTTTCTTCTGGGACATCTTGCCAAAAGAAGCCTCAGATGCGCTTCTCATTGGTCTGTGCAGTCATGGGGCTGCGCTGACCAAGGAGTGCTTGACATTACGAGCATTATGATGGATATGTATTTTTCTTGCTTAGATGTTTGGGGACATGGGTGGCAGGAAAGGTAACGGTTCATTTTTTTTTTTCTTAGGAATCCTTGCACTCCTCTATTCTCACCTAGTCAGGAATTATGTTTTCAGCACCCCGGGATACTTGCATCAGGCATACTAGGACGTCTCGGTGTACTGATCATGTATTGCTGCACGTCAATAGGGGCCATTGCTCTTCTGGGTTCCTGCAGCTGGACCCCTGCTGATGTGCATCTGCACATGTGTTTCATCAGGGGGATGGCTGTGAGAATCTGGTAAAGTCAGCTTGCTCTGGCAATCTGATGGATGTGTCTGGGTTTGGCGATTGCTCTGGCAATCTGATGGATGTGTCTGGGTTTGGCGATTGCTCTGGCAATCTGATGGATGTGTCTGGGTTTGGCGATTGCTCTGGCAATCTGATGGATGTGTCTGGGTTTGGCGATTGCTCTGGCAATCTGATGGATGTGTCTGGGTTTGGCGATTGCTCTGGCAATCTGATGGATGTGTCTGGGTTTGGCGATTGCTCTGGCAATCTGATGGATGTGTCTGGGTTTGGCGATTGCTCTGGCAATCTGATGGATGTGTCTGGGTTTGGCGATTGCTCTGGCAATCCGATGGACGTGTCTGGGTTAGGAGGTTGCCAGGAGAACGGTACTTGCCTGACTGCATTGTTGCAAGTGTAAAGTTTGGTGGAGGGGGATTATGGTGTGGGGTTGTTTTTCAGGGGTTGGGCTTGGCCCCCTAGTTCCAGTGAAGGGAACTCTTAAGGCGTCAGCATACCAAGACATTTTGGACAATTTCATGCTCCCAACTTTGTGGGAAGAGTTTGGGGATGGCCCCTTCCTGTTACAACATGACTGCGCACCAGTGCACAAAGCAAGGTCCATAAAGACATAGAGGAGCCAGTTTGGGGTGGAGGAACTTGACTGTCCTGCACAGAGTCCTGACCTCAACCCGATAGAACACCTTTGGGATGAATTAGAGCGGAGACTGTGAGCCAGGCCTCCTCCCCCGACATCAGTGCCTGACCTGACAAATGTGCTTCTGGAAGAATGGTCCAACCTTCCCATAGACACCCTCCTAAACCTTGTGGACGGCCTTCCCAGAAGAGTTGAAGCTGTTATAGCTGCAAAGGTCGGGCCAACTCAATATTGAACCCTACGGACTAAGACTGGGATGCCATTAAAATTCCTGTGCGTGTAAAGGCAGGTGGCCCAATACTTTTGTCAATATAATGTATGTCTATCCCTATTTGTAATCAGAATCTATGTACTCATATGTAAATAGTTCCAACCCTTATTTTCAGAACCAGTTGTCCTTCATTAGCATCAAGAAGCCCCAATCTGAGCACATTCTTCAATAGGGATTCTTTTAATCTAGATGAGACCTAGTGCGCCATTGTACCCAGTAGTAGTGCCATTGTACAGCCCTGCATTGCAAACAGGAAGCACAGATTGTGGCAGATATATGCGAATCTGGCTGCCCCCGTAGACGTACATAATTTACAAGCCATACACAAAAACATAGTTTATAAAACATGAACTCGTACAATTATTTACATTAAGCTGATCACATTTAGATATGTATAAAACGAATTGTAGAAAGACAACAGTTTCCCTGTAAGTCCCAGTCCAGCTCTGGCTGACCCAATAATCCATGTTGGCCTCTGGTCCACCAGCAGGTCAGTAAGGTCAGTCTTTTTCATGCAAACTTCCTTTGTCTTATGACTCTTTGTTGATTCTGAATTGCTTGTATTCTAAAAGTCTGAACTGTCCATTAAGGACCCTTTATAGGTATAAAGTTGTGAAAGTTCGTCATTGCTACATGTTGCAAAGAGTTTTTTTGTGTGTTGGTGTTGCATCCACCAGCTTTATGAACTGAAGGTCCATTGTATCTTCCTTTTTACTTATTTTTGGACTAGTAAACCAATGTCGGCCAATTAGTCCTCCCAAAATGCTGAATTGTGGATGTCTACAGTCCGAAAGATCAATAGGCATTCCAGCAGCAATATCTACGAATGGATTTGCCAATTCCAGCCAACTCCAATGGCCTACATGGTGCATCTCAGTCTTTCCAATAAATTTGGAAGAGTGAACGTTAAGCTGGATATCCATTGGTAGAATTTTCTTTCAACGTTTCTCACTAAGAACATGAATGGGGTCAAATTCGCTTTTGAGTGTAGTGATAAGAAAATTCAAAGGAGCAGGATGGAACATTTTCCTGGATTGTTCAAATTTCTAACATTGTAAGTGGTTTTCATTTGGTAAAGTCCATTCATTCTAAAATTCATTGTTAAAAGCAAACAACATTTTGAACAAGATTTGAATGTACTAAGAATTTTTCTATAAATTTTCCTTAATTTTGAAATTCTACTGGTGTATACCTGGCTTTATTTGTTTTCAAAAGAAAAACTGTGGATTACAGGTTTGAGGACTTGCATGCTTTAATAGTTCCTGAGATGTTTAAGAAGCCAATGGGAGAGTCAACCAATGGACATCCACCTAAAATTATTTCAAATGTAGTATGGACTGATGGAAAGACACCAGACAAGTTAAGCCCATTGATGTATCAGTGCCTGAATGCTGTGCTACACGACCCTATCACTTGGTGATGGACGTCAATGCCCCCACTTCATCCAATCAGAAAATGCCTTGTATTCATTGAAAAATTACAAGGCTTTTTGTGAATGGTGACCATGCCAAGCAAGAGACTCCTTGTGGTCAGTATGCAGATGGGAAGCTGCTTGGCACAGAGCCTGGGAAATCGTGGCAATCTGTATAGTAGCTGCAACTACTACAGTCATTGCCTTCCCCAGTGGATCCTCAGGTATGCGTACATACAGTGCATTGGTCCAAGATAGTCCAATGTAAGTATGGATTAAAGATCATACCTGGAGTCGACCCTAAAGGCACGCAATGCTCCCTTCCTTTCTAGTATTGCTTGCAATTACTGGGCCATTCCTGCTCTGGTAAAGTGCGATAAGTAAAGCTGGCCATAAACCAGTAGTATTTGTTTCAGTTTCTTTTCTCACAACATTTGTTCAATTTTGTCATGGTTAGTAGGGTCTAATCGATGATTGTTTTGGACTGTAGTGATGAGAAAATTTCAAGGAGCGGGGTGGAAAATACTTCTTGAACAAACACAATTCTAACTGTGGAAACTGTGGTTTTTGATTGGGAAAAATTGCACATATGGAAATGTGCATGTTTTAGGCACAAAAGAAATCTGTTTAATGCATCTGGGAAGGGCTGTCTTAATGAATGGGCACTGCCCAGGGACTCCAGGTGCATTGGGGGCCCTATGATAATTTTGCATTACATCATATTTGACAATTATCCCGGATTTGCTGGGACAGTCATGGTTTTAACAAAGCTGTCCTGAGATGGACTTGTGTTGGGCAGCGTGCTGGAATCTGTACCGTGCCCTCCAGATCCCCCCCCCCCCCATTGTACTGTGCCCTTCTGCCTCCCCCCTGTACTGTGCCCTTCTGCCACCTCCCTGTACTGTACCCTTCTGCTTCCTCCCTGTACTGTGCCCTCCTGCCTCCCCCCTGTACTGTGCCCTCCTGCCACCTCCCTGTACTGTGCCCTTCTGCCTCCTCCCTGTACTGTGCCCTTCTGCCACCTCCCTGTACTGTGCCCTCCTGCCTCCTCCCTGTACTGTGCCCTTCTGCCACCTCCCTGTACTGTGCCCTCCTGCCTCCTCCCTGTACTGTGCCCTTCTGCCTCCTCCCTGTACTGTGCCCTTCTGCCACCTCCCTGTACTGTGCCCTTCTGCCTCCTCCCTGTACTGTGCCCTTCTGCCACCTCCCTGTACTGTGCCCTCCTGCCTCCTCCCTGTACTGTGCCCTTCTGCCTCCTCCCTGTACTGTGCCCTTCTGCCACCTCCCTGTACTGTGCCCTTGTGCCTCCCCCCTGTACTGTGCCCTTGTGCCTCCCCCCTGTACTGTGCCCTTCTGCCTCCCCCCTGTACTGTGCCCTTCTGCCTCCCCCCTGTACTGTGCCCTTGTGCCTCCCCCCTGTACTGTGCCCTTCTGCCTCCCCCCTGTACTGTGCCCTTGTGCCTCCCCCCTGTACTGTGCCCTCTTACCTCCTCCCAGTACTGTGCCCTTCTGCCTCCTCCCTTTACTGTGCCCTCTTGCCTCCTCCCTGTACTGTGCCTGGGAGTACTTAAATACCGGTTATCGACAGTCCTCTCCTCACGCTGACAACTCGTGAGGAGAGGAAAGCCGGTAATCGGCATTCCTCAGAGGGGACATCGGAAATGATGATCAGTGTAGCCCCATCAGTGCCACGTGTCAGTGCCCATCAATGCCACATACCAGTGCCTACCAGTACACATCAATGCCACATATCAGAGCTGCCTTTAAGTGCCAGTCAGTGTCGCCTCTCTGTGCCCGTCAGTGCCACCTAACAGTTTCAATCAGTGCTGCCTAACCGTTCCAGTTAGTGCCATATATGAGTGCTGCCTTTCAGTGCCCATCAGTGATGCCTGTCAGTGCCCACAGGTAATACCTGTCAATGCCCATCACTGCAGCCTCATTAGCGCACATCAGTGAAGGAGAAAAATTACTTATTTACAAAATTTTAGAACAGAAGCTCAGAAAAATTTTGTTTTTGAAAATTTTCAGGCTTTTTTAGTTTGTTTTGCAAAAAATTAAAAAACCCAGTGGTGATTAAATACCACCAAAAGAAAGCTCTATCTGTCTCAAAAAAATGATAAAAATTTCATATGGGTACAGTGATGCATGACCGCGCAATTGTCATTCAAAGTGCGACAGCGCTGAAAGCTGAAAATTGACCTGGGCCGGAAGGGGGTAGAAGTGCTTGGTAGGCAAGGGGTTCAAGTCTTCTTATTTGGCCGATATTGTAAGAACAATGTGATAGATTTATCTATTGCCTATCACTTTTCTCTGTCTACATAAAATCCAATGGGTTTAGCAAGATAGCAGTGCAGAGGGCACCAATGGAGGAGGACTGCATCCTCTTCTGTTTGGGTGGACCGGATCAGAGGCATCTGGGTGTAAACGGATAGTGGAGTCCATTTACTCCCAGCCGTCCATAGAGCAGAGTGGGTTGTGTCCACTTGTAGGCAGGTGCAGTCTACTTTATCCATTGGTGGTGCTCAACTGGAGCGGTACTGCAGCTGGTGAGACAGTCAAGAGAAACCTAGTTTCTCTATGGTTTCCTGGTCCCCTGATGCAGCGTTCCAGTTGGCTTGACTGTATTCAGGTGAACTCTGGCTGGGTCAGCAGAACCTTTTTAAGTCCCTACCACCAGGCTTTGGCGAGTTTTTCCAAAGTGGATAGTGTAGGGAAAGAGAACTCATCTGTTAGGGAAAATGATTAGCGGCAGGGAGAGGTTCCAGATGCGTAGGGATATGCCATCCTGCATCGGAATACGCCCTGGCCAGGCTGCATTCCGCCCTCTGAGACAGATGCTGTTGGTGCATCAGAACCTGCTGCGTTCTCAAGTCACTCAAAACTGTTTCCCAGCGTGGCGCTCTCCCGCTGGGCTGTCTGTATAATTGGGTTTTTATTTAATACAAGATTTGTTCTCTGCAATTGGACTCTGTGTGTTTACTGCCCCTGCACCTACCCACATGCTCTTCAAGAAACTGAGCGCACATGGATCTGCCATTTGCCCCGCTCTGCTCCCATCAGCAGGGGATCAGCGGACAGATTCCCTGCTGATTGGAATGGTAGGCACCCATGTGATAGGCGCCTTAAACCAACCTTTTCTTTAATTGATATAAACCAAGACAGTTCTCATTTTGCCATGCAGGTCCTAGTTGAGAATTTGCAGCCTCCATAGCAGTCCTAGCTGGCTCACAGAAGATTTACTGGGCAAGAAACCTAGTGGGCCCCTCACAGTCCAGACTTTTAAAAAGCACTTTTAATTTCTTACAAATTATGAAAAACAAGTTTTTAGATGGGGCAGGTCCGGAAATGAGATATGAACCCTCTTCTTTAATGATATGAAGGAATGGTCAAATGGTACTCAAATGCTGGGTTCTTGTAGGACACCAGATGGGTGTCATACTGGTTTACCATGTTATTTCTACATGTCTTATACAAGCAAGCAGCCAAAACGGTAATAATGACCAGAAAGAACCCCCCTAAACCTCCTAATACAGCAAGTATCATAATGTAACTTGGCCTGGTTTTAAATTCTGCACAGGCAGTCCTAGAAACCATGTTCTCTGCCTCGCTTTGCCCTTTTTTATTAAAGGCGACCATGCATACTTTATAGGTAGTGTATGGTGATAAGTTATACAAAGTGTATTGTCTCATGGAGACATAAATGTTATCAACAGTCTTGTTCTGGTCACCAGACTGATACACAAGCTGGTATTTTTCCACTATGGAATTTGGTGAACACCAGTGGATCAGTGCTGATGTGTCTGTTATCTCAGATACGTTCTTCAAATATGGTGGGTCTGGAATTATATCCTCTCCCGAAAGGCCAGGGCATAAGCATGAGGTTAGTGCCTGAAGTTCAGCGCAGGGTCCTTGAAGGTGTCTACAGCCATCATAGTCACAGGCTGATATTGTGCTGGGGATCGCTGAGCTATCTGGTGGACTTTCCTCATCGTCATAATCTGTGAAATCCTGGGGTACGCCAGCTGGTTCTTCGTTAGAACTGTCTTCTGGAATGGGTTGACCAGAACCAGCTTTTGTGCTACCTACTGGACTGGTGAATGTTTTAGTGGTCAATGTTGATTCTGTTGTGTGAATACTGTTTGTTGAAGGTCCACCAAGACCATTCATGGATGCTGTACTGCCCTTACCATAGGCGTTTCCACCATCATCAATGATGATTCCCTGAATATCTGAATTTGTTTGTGTTTTAGGGGATAGAATAGTTGAATCAGCTGCTGTTGTTTTAAAAACGGTTACACTTTCCGGGAGACTTGGATGGTACGGTTTTTGTCCCATCTCCTCTGGTCTTGGTGTGGCCGCCACAGAATCTTCTTGCGTTCCTGTTACAATGTTGGTGATGTTGTTTGTAGTTGTCAACATGTTGAAATCTTCCATCTTATGTTGTGAAGGATTCTTTTGGTTTAATTTGCAGAAATCAAGATACTCCACTAAGGAAATCTGTGGTTCATCTCCTGCTTTCATAGAGTTGCAGTACGTGTCATTTTCCCTAGAATAAACCAGCAGAAAATCGTTTTGAACCTATTTCAACAGCTCAACATATGAAATGTAGGATTAATGACTGTATGCAGGTGACACATCATTTATTTTACTTCATATTAGTCAACATATATTGTCTCCTGGAACACTTTCCGAAACCACTAAAAGCTGGCATTAATGCACAAACAGCCTATTACCTTTTTTCACAAGTTATATCACATAGTTCTATGAGGTTCTACATACACGGCTCAAAAAACCTAAAGGAACACTTTGAAAACACAGATCTCAATGAGGAAAAATCTCCTGCTGGACATCTATACTGATCTGGATTGGATAATGTGTTAGGAACGTAAGGATGCCCCATCGTTTGATGGAAATGAAAATGATCGACCTACAGAGGACTGAATTCAAAGACACCCCGAAAATCAAAGTGAAAAAATGATGCAGCAGGCGAGTCCATTTTGCTGAAATGTCATTGCAGCAACTCAGAATGGTCCTCAGTAGTTTGTATGGCTCCAAGTGCTTGTATGCATGCCTGACAGGGGCCCCATGATACCCTATTGCCCGGGGGCCCCATGAGTTGTCAATCCGCCCCTGGATTGGAGCCATACATTATGTATGGCTGTAATCACACCGCACCCGCACTAGAATCGGATCGCATGGGCATTCACACCTATGCGATCTGATTGTGCACATTGCACCGCGTTTTGCGGACCGATGTGGGGGTGTTGTTAACCATTTGCCGCCCGCCCTATGGCCGAATGGCGGGCAGAAAATGTCATTAGCGTTCCAGGTGGACGCCATATGGCGTCCTCCCGCACATGCGCGGATTGCGCTCATGCAGAGCGGCGCAGCGGCGCGATCTGTCACCGGCCGTGTACCTCGGACACGGCCGATGACAGATCTGAGTACCATGTGACCTGCTGTGACCAATCATTGCAGGTCACATGACAGTTGTATACAATGGATGGCTTCACTCATGCCATCCATTGTATACTAGTGCCTAGCTGTGAATGGTCACAGCTAATCACATGCACATGTCATGCGATTAGCTGTGGCCAAATCACAGCTAAGCACAAAAAAACAAACAAAAAAAAAACCCTGAATGAATCGATGTCATTCAGGTAAATGCTGGTAATTGTGTAAAAAAAAAATACTGATCACTTCCCAAAAGTAGTACAATGTTACTATGGTAACATTTTACTACTTTGGCCATAGTGAAATATGAAAAAAAAATCTTAAAAAAAAAGAAAAAAATTTTAATAAAAAAATTAAAAAAAAAAATTTTTTTTTCATACTGTCATACAACTTCAAAAAACTCGCCATTCCTCTTATGAAGTACGTCGGACTGTCTACTTTGCAAAAAGGGGTCATTTGGGGATATCTGTACTGTTCTGACATTTGGGGGATATCTGTACTGTTCTGACATTTGGGGGATATCTGTACTATTCTGACATTCTTGGACCTCAAGAAATTAGATTGGCTGTCAGTACTTCAGGATTGATCAATATTCAGATCTATACCATAGTTTGTGAACTCTATAACTTTCCTACAAACTAAAAAATACATCCTAATTTGGGTTATATTCACCAAAGACATGTAGCAGAATACATCTCGGCCTAAATTTATGAAGAACAATTATTTATTTGCAAACTTTTATAACAGAAACAAAGAAAAACGTGTGTTTTTTTCAAAATTTTTGGTCTTTTTTTGTTAATTTAGCAAAAAATAAAAAACCCCAGCGATGATTAAATACCACCAAAAGAAAGCTTTAGTTGTGTGAAGAAAATGATAAAATTTTAGTTTGAGTACAGTGTTGTATGACCGCGCAATTGTCATTCAAAGTGTGAGAGCGCTGAAACCTGAAAAATGGCCTGGGCAGGAAGGTGTAAAATTGCCCGGTATGGAATTGGTTAACATACACACTCGCAGCGGTTCGCATGAACAGGGTGCGATTCTGATGCGGTGCGCAATTCGCACTGAAATTGCTGCAAATTCTGCACCGCATCAGTGTGAACCAGGGCTAAAGGGTAACTCCACTTTCGTGAGAAAAAAAAAATTGTCAAATAAAAAAAAAGTAATATAGCATATACAATTGCGACACAAGTCAAATTGTAATTGAATTTTATTAAAAATTACAGATGACAGATGGTGTACAGAACCCCTCCCCCCTGAAATGTCATTTCCTGCTTGTATGATTGGCTCACTGATTTTCCCAAAAGTCTGCACTAAGATACAAGTCAGATTTTGAGCATCTCCTGCAACAAAAATTTCATTTTTGATGAGATACTCTCAAAGGGAAAGAGCGTCTAAAGGGATGCAGACCCTGCAGCTTTCCTCATTATAACACTGCAGGTGCAGCAGCTGATTGATCATTATAAAATCACCCCCATTCACATTCACTCTGCACATGGACACAGACAAACAAACATCTACTTCTTCAGAATAACAATCAACTTGTTGAAAGTTTGTTGAAATCCCTGCAATGTACAGAGATCACCCAGAGGGGAATATGTTTTTCTGCATAGCACAGCCATACAAAGCAGTGTGCTTACAGTGAAGTAACCCTTTGATCACCCCAGATGTTAACCCCTTCCTGCCCAGTGCCATTAGTACAGTGTCAGTGCTTTGTATTGGCATTGATCACTGTATTAGTGTCACTGGGGATGTCAGTGACACCAAGTCAGTTCCCCCCCAGTGTCAGAATGCCCGCCGCAGTCCCGCTATACGTCGCTGATCGCCGCCATTACTAGTAAAGATTAAAAATAACAAAAAAACCCAGTATATATACCGCCATTTGTAAACGCTATAACTTTCACGTGAACCAATTATTTTACACGTATTGGGATATTTTTAAGCAAAGACAGAATACATTTTGACCTAAATTTACGAAGAAATTTGATTTTTAAAATTTTTTTACTGGACAAGTTTATTAGCAAACAGTCCAAAATATTGTTTTTTTTCTCAAAATTGTTGTTCTTTTTTTCTTGTTTATAGCATAGTAAATAAAAAATACAGAGGTGATCAAATAACACCGATTTGTAGGGAAAAAAGGACATAAATTTCATCTGGGTGCAGCGTTGCATGACCGTGCAATTGTCAGTTAAAGTAACACAGCGTCGTAACGCAAAAAATGGCCTGGTCGGGGGGTGGTAAACCCTCAGGAGGACGAGTGGATAAGTACCTGTAATAAATGAATGATAATAATGTAGTAACATTGTATGAAATGATCTCATGACTCTCCCCCTCCCCCCCCCCCCCCGTGTGTTACCTGAGCAGCGTTATACGTCCAGAGTCTGATAGCAGCCAATCCAGTTCACAGTTACATTCTAATGGATTGTCAGTGAGGTCAATAGCTAAAACGGCAGAAGTCACGTTCCAAGGAGGGAAGGAAGTCAGGTTGCAGCTGCATGATGACAAAATAAACAGACATGTATTAAAAAGCCAGTCCGCCCCAAAAGTGACACGTTTTAGTTCAAAGTAGAGAACCCAGTGGGCAGGGGCAGACTGACAACTCATGGGGCCCCCTGGGCAATAGGGGATCATGGGGCCCCTGTGTCCTTGCCTAAACTCAAAAAAGCCTATGAAAAAGGTACCAGGGGCATCTCATGGGGCCCCCTACTGACCCCGGGCCCTCGGGCAATGCCCGAGTTTCCAAATGGTCAGTCCGCCCCTGTCGGTGGGCTGAACCACCTTTCATCTCCAGGGAACTCACTTGCAACCTCTCCCTGCCATGAGCAGTTTTAGGTATTCCTGCTCACTTTTGGGGGAGTTTTTACTTCTCCCGTTGCCTTTCAGATGATATAAAATAAATAAGTAAATAGATAATGCAGCAGGAAGAGTGAGACTCCTCATAAGTCCTCACACATACTTGACGATTTGATAACGCTGGTAACGTTAGCTGTGCAAAAGTCATGTTAAAAACCGGAGTTTTTCAGCTTTTTTCAGTGTTTTTGCATTAGCGTTTAGCAGCATTTTGCTGTGTTTTCCCGTCATTTTCCTTTTTTAGTGTTTTTTTTTACAAAAAAAGCGTCCAAAACCGCTAGTTTGCTGCGTTTTTCAGTGTTTTTACAGCTAAAAAACTCTAGAAAGCCACTACTTTTGGGGTTCTTTTCCAGCCAATAAACATCCCAACCAAAAAATGTTGATTGCAGTCTATGTGTGTATGGACACATAGGATAACACGCCGGGGATGGACGTGTAGGATAACACGCCGGGGATGGACGCGTAGGATAACACGCCGTGGATGGACACATAGGATAACACGCCGGGGATGGACGTGTAGGATAACACGCCGGGGATGGACGTGTAGGATAACACGCCGGGGATGGACGTGTAGGATAACACGCCGTGGATGGACACATAGGATAACACGCCGGGGATGGACGCGTAGGAGAACACGCCGGGGATGGACACATAGGATAACACGCCGGGGATGGACGCGTAGGATAACACGCCGGGGATGGACGCGTAGGAGAACACGCCGGGGATGGACGCGTAGGATAACACGCCGGGGATGGACGCGTAGGATAACACGCCGGGGATGGACGCGTAGGATAACACGCCGGGGATGGACACGTAGGAGAACACGCCGGGGATGGACGCGTAGGATAACACGCCGGGGATGGACACGTAGGAGAACACGCCGGGGATGGACACATAGGATAACATGCTGGGGGGGTTTACTGGCTGTATAAAAAAACATCAAACGCCAAAAACAGCCGCTGTAAAAACGTCCCGTGTGCATGAGGACTAATGGCCATAGGAGGTGTGCCGGCTCAGTAACCAAACGTTCAGATCTCACCCAAGGAGCCCCTAAGAGACTCTCCGCCATCCACCAGTAACTGGACCATTACTATTGAATGGCATTCTAACCAAATATATTTTTAGTTTAGTGGAAGTTCAGGTTGCTTCTACAAAATATGTCACAAAACTAACAGAACTAATTGGTATTAGTGGAAGGAATAGTACTCTGGTATTGTGATCAGTGGGAGGAGCAGTGCCCAATTGTTTATATTAGTGAGAGGAATAGTGCCACATTGTTGGTGTCAGTGAAAGGAATAGTGCCCCATCATTGGTGTCAGTGTGAGGAATAGTGCCCTATCATTGGTGTCAGTGTGAGGAATAGTGCCCTATCATTGGTGTCAGTGGGAGGAATAGTGCCCCATCATTGGTATCAGTGGAAGGAATAGTGCCCCATCATTGGTATCAGTGGGAGGAATAATGCCCCATCATTGGTGTCAGTGGAAGGAATAGTGCCCTATCATTGGTGTCAGTGGAAGGAATAGTGCCCTATCATTGGTATCAGTGGAAGGAATAGTGCCCTATCATTGGTGTCAGTGGAAGGAATAGTGCCCTATCATTGGTATCAGTGGGTGGAATAATGCCCCATCATTGGTGTCAGTGGAAGGAATAGTGCCCCATTGTTGGTGTCAGTATCAGTAGGAGGAATAGTGCCCCAATGTTGGTGCCAGTGGAAGAATTAGTGCCCCATTGTTGGTGTCAGTGAAAGGAATAGTGCCACATCATTGGTGTCAGTGTGAGGAATAGTGCCCTATCATTGGTGTCAGTGTGAGGAATAGTGCCCTATCATTGGTGTCAGTGTGAGGAATAATGCCCCATCATTGGTGTCAGTGGAAGGAATAGTGCCCCATCATTGGTATCAGTGGGAGGAATAATGCCCCGTCATTGGTATCAGTGGGAGGAATAGTGCCCTATCATTGGTGTCAGTGGAAGGAATAGTGCCCTATCACTGGTATCAGTGGAAGGAATAGTGCCCTATCATTGGTGTCAGTGGAAGGAATAGTGCCCTATCATTGGTGTCAGTGGTAGGAATAGTGCCCTATCATTGGTATCAGTGGGTGGAATAATGCCCCATCATTGGTGTCAGTGGAAGGAATAGTGCCCCATTGTTGGTGTCAGTATTAGTAGGAGGAATAGTGCCCCAATGTTGGTGTCAGTGGATGGAATAGTGCCCCATTGTCTGTGTTAGTGAAAGGAATAGTACCCCATCTATGGTGCCAGTGGAGGAATTAGTTCCCCATCGTTGGTGTCAGTGGAAGGAAAAATGCCCCATCGCTGGTGTCAGTGGAGGAAATCGTGCCTTTTATCAGGAGGAGGAATAGTGTTCCAACGTTGGTGTCAGTGGAAGGAATAGTGTCTCATTGTTGGTGTCAGTGGAAGCAATAGTGCTCCATTGTTGGCATCAGTAGAGGGAATGGTGCCTTGTATCAGTAGAAGGAATAGTGCCCCAACATTGGTGTCAGTGGAAAGAATAGTGCCCCATCATTGGTGTCAGTGGAGAGAATAGTGCGCCATCAATGGTGCCAGTGGAGGAATTAGTGCCCCATCGTTGGTGTCAGCGGAAGGAATAGTGTCCCATTGTTGGTGTCAGTGGAAGCAATAATGCTCCATTGTTGGTGTCAGTAGAGGGAATGGTGCCTTGTATCAGTAGAAGGAATAGTGCCCCAACATTGGTGTCAGTGGAAAGAATAGTGCCCCATCATTGGTGTCAGTGGAGAGAATAGTGCGCCATCAATGGTGCCAGTGGAGGAATTAGTGCCCCATCGTTGGTGTCAGCGGAAGGAATAGTGTCCCATTGTTGGTGTCAGTGGAAGCAATAATGCTCCATTGTTGGTGTCAGTAGAGGGAATGGTGCCCCAATGCTGGTGTCAGTGGAAGGAATAGTGTCCCATTGTTGGTGCCAGTTGACTGAAAAATGCTCCATCACTGGTGTCAGTGGAGGGAATGGTGCCTTGTATCAGTAGGAGGAGTAGTGCTCCAACTCGGCGCCATGATGTCCACACTACGATATAGGTAACCATTGTATATAGGCGCCATGATGTCCACACTACGATATAGGTAACCATTGTATATAGGCGCCATGATGTCCACACTACGGTATAGGTAACCATTGTATATAGGCGCCATGATGTCCACACTACGGTATAGGTGACCATTGTTCTATAGAAACACTTACTTGTGGAAGGAGAGATATTTCAATTCCAAACCATTTTCAAATATTTCTGTCCTGACATGTGAGAGTTTCTGGGATCCGTCACATTGCAGAGTCTGTAATCGAGGAAACCATTTCAGCAACTCATCTTCCAGACTTTTCATATTGGTCATCTTCCTGATCAGAAGCTTCTCCAGATTTCGTAAGTCCTTACCCCACGATTCATCAACTGAAATACAGAAAAATCATGAAAGTAAGACGTTTGATTTTATATTAGCATACAATGTGTGATATGGGGAATCTTTAGCTCAGTGGTAGGTGTCAGGAAAAGGTAAAAAAAAAAAAAAATCACTGTAAGTGTATTGGTTTGCGTGAAAGTTGTAGCATCTACAAACTATGGTGTTTATATTATAAAACATGTCCAGTAAAAAAAATAAAAATTCTTCATAAATTTAGGCCAAAATGTATTCTGCTCCATGTCTTTGCTAAAAAAAATCCCAATACGTGTAAATTAATTGGTTTAATTGAAAGTTATGGTGTCAACAAATGGCGGTATAGATACTGGGATTTTTTTTTATTTACTAGTAATGGCGGCGATTAGCAACTTATAGCAGGACTGCGGGACCTTGCATGCACAGACCCTGATATAGATGCCCAGCGCATGCGCTGGGGTTCGCAGCAGGGGCGGACTGACCATTTAGGCACTCAGGCACTGCCCGAGGGCCCTGGGCCAGTAGGGGGCCCCATGAGATGCCCCTGGTACCTTTCATAGGTTTTTTTGGGTGTGGTTTGAGTGTGGGCGAAGACACAGGGGCCTCATGATTTCCTATTGCCCAGGGGCCCCGTGAATTGTCAGTTTGCCCCTGGTTCACGGGACTCTGCATGCACATACCCTGATATAGATGCCCAGCATGTCTGCGCATGCGCGGGGCTTCGCGGAACCTTGCATGCACATACCTTGTTATAGATGCCCAGCATGTCTGCGCATGCGTGGGGGTCGCGGGACCTTGCATGCACAGTCCCTGATATAGACACCCAGCATGTCTGCGCATGCATGGGGGTTCGCGGGACCTTGCATGCACAGTCCCTGATATAGACGCCCAGCATGTCTGCGCATGCATGGGGGTGTGTAGAACCTTGCATGCACAGTCCCTGATATAGACGCCCAGCATGTCTGTGCATGCACGGGGTGTGTAGGACTATGCATGCACAGACCTGTAGAAGGTCTAAGCCAGGTCCCATGGGAACAATTAGAAGGGACTAGAAATGAAATCTTTGCTTGGTGGGGTGAAGTTCCTTTGTTGTGTACTTACTTCTATGAAGGTAGGTATCACTTAGATCAAGCGACAGCAGAGATGTTAATGAATCCTTCTGTGCCTCTGGTGCATTCAGGGAAAATGCTGACTCATCGATGTCTGCTGATGAATTGCTTCCAATTAGTGTAGAAGATAGATTGAGGAAGGCCAGGTTTGGGAAACACTTGAAAGCCAATGAAGGGATGAGAGATATTGGATTTCCCGCAAGAGACAACCAATGGACCTTCTTCAACATCATACACTCTGGGACAGTTGATAATTGATTGTAGCTCAGGTCCAGAGACCCGAGCTGAGCCAGCACATTGCTCCCCCAGAGGATTTCTTTGATTTGGTTGTGCGCTAAAGTCAAGTTTCGAAGTTCGGATAGGTCAGCCACGTCCTGGTCCCTAACTACAACCAGGTTATTGAAGGCCAGGTCCAACACCCACACAGTGTTGGGTAGGCATGTTGGAAATTCCTGAAGGGATTGGTTGGGTAGGAAACATGTGATGTTGCATCTTTCTCTACATGCGGACTGAGTGATGTTCTCCGGTTCAGTAAAGTTTTTGGAGATGGTCACAGTCTGTTCCGTAGTGTTGAGTTGAGCTCCTAACATTCCCATTTTACTCACAAGCAGCAAAAAGCTGAACATCATGGTGTCCACTGCAACCAGCTATTAGTACCCTGAAAAATAGAAGAAAATTGTTTTATAATATTATGTGACCTTACCCCTTCCCACCCAGCTCTGGCGCCCATTTCCAGGGCTGTCCAATCACATGACCACTCTGATTGGCTGTGACAGTGATCACATGATCAGAAGCTGGTCCTGTTGGTGCTAGATCTTTACTAGAGACTGGGAGCTGCCCATAACATCTTGGTCGTTGTGTGGGAAGCATGCAGTGAACATGCTGTCAGGATAGAAACCTCAGCTGTCCTTGGACACATACAGTATATGTGACTTGTTGGCATTAAAGCCCACCCTCTTCCCTGCCAGGTAAAACTGTAATAGAAGGCTTGAAATACATACACAGCATATAGCCCATCTGTCCCGGGATTTTGTTTTTCCTAGCTGTTGTAGCAAGCAACAAAACTGTTTAAGAGGCCCTGACACCACCTGAAAACTGAACTCTGGGAATTAAAAATTCCACATGGCAAAATGAGTTCAATGAGGTCACAAGCATCCCCATTCTATTGAGCATGTGCAGCTGAAGATGCCCTGGCCAGAAGTTGATTGGGCAGGAGTGACAGCTTCCTTCCTGGTTTGGTCCATACCCAAGGATGACCTTGTTTGGTCATCCCAACACATTAGGGAGATTTTTCTGCACTTCCTGTCCCATAGACTAGACATGCACACGCCTAAAATGTTTGTTTCATTTCATTTTGGGATGGATGCATTCGTTAATTGAAGAATTTTGGTTTGATATATTCATTATATTGAATAGATTTGTTTTCGTAATGTGTTTCATTTCTTCGGCATTCGTTTCGTTGATATCGAAAGGATTCAATATTTTCAAATCCAAATGTGTTCTGATGAATAGCTGATTGTTATGGAGCAAACAGCCACCATGTCCTTAACAACTATAACTCATCTGCTGTCAGCAGGATTCCATGGCATTAAAAAAAAAAAAAAAAAAAACAGTGTGGGGATCCCCTCCATACCAGGCCACATATCACATGGCGTGGGGTCTCCCCAAAAACCATACTGGATCCTTAACCAAGCATTAAGACCTTCGGGTCTGGTATGGATTTGGATGTGAACCCTGTGGTTTAAAAAATGCTGTGGGGTCTCCCCAAAAGCCATACTAGATGCTTATCCAAGCATGAAGACCTTCGGATCTGGTATGGATTTGGATGGGAACCCCGTGGTTTAAAAAATGCCATGGGGTCTCCCCAAAAGCCATACTAGATCCTTAACCAAGCATTAAGACCTTCGGGTCTGGTATGGATTTGGATGTGAACCCTGTGGTTTAAAAAATGGCGTGGGGTCTCCCCAAAAGCCATACTAGATGCTTATCCAAGCATGAAGACCTTTGGATCTGGTATGGATTTGGATGGGAATCCTGTGGTTTAAAAAATGCCATGGGGTCTCCCCAAGAGCCATACTAGATCCTTAACCAAGCATTAAGACCTTCGGATCTGGTATGGATTTGGATGGGAATCCTGTGGTTTAAAAAATGCCATGGGGTCTCCCCAAAAGCCATACTAGATCCTTAACCAAGCATTAAGACCTTCGGGTCTGGTATGGATTTGGATGGGAACTCTGTGGTTTAAAAAATGGCGTGGGGTCTCCCCAAAAGCCATACTAGATGCTTATCCAAGCATGAAGACCTTTGGATCTAGTATGGATTTGGATGGGAACCCCGTGGTTTAAAAAATGCCATGGAGTCTCCCCAAAAGCCCTACTAGATCCTTAACCAAGCATTAAGACCTTCGGATTTCAGTGTGCAGCAACTAAACTATTGTTAGGAGCTTTGCTTGGGCCATTCCTGTGTTTTGCTCCCTTCACATGCAAAATGAATATAAAAACAGAAAAAACAGCGCTCCACCTAATTATTTTCCACTTAAAATTAATTAAAAACCTCAATTACAGCGGGTAAAATAAGTATTAAACACGTCACCATTTTTCTCAGTATATATATTTCTAAAGGTGCTATTGACATGAGATGTTCACCACATGTCGGTAACAACCTATGCAACCCTACATACAAAACAACCAAAACAAATAAGTTCAGAAATTAAGTTATGTGTAATAAAATGGAATGACACAGGGAAAAAGTATTGAACACATGAAGAAAGGGAGGTGCAAAAACGCATGGAAAGTCAAGACACCAGCCGAAATCTATCAGTAATTAGTCAGCACTCTTGCCTCCTGTCAGTGCAAATTATTATCAGCTGGTTCAGTCTCAACTAATGACCTAAAAAAAGGTGTCTCATTGCCAAAGTGTCACACAAGAAACATCTCATGATGGGTAAAAGCAAAGAGCTCTCTCAAGACCTTTGCAACCCTAATGTTGCAAAACATACTGATGGCATTGGACACAAAAGGATTTCTAAACTTCTGAATGTTGTAGTGAGCACTGTTAGGGCCATAATACTGAATTGGAAAGAACATCATTTCACCATAAACCAGCCACAAACAGATGCTCCTCGCAAGATTTCTGACAGAGGAGTGAAAAGAATTATCAGAAGAGTTGTCCAAGATTCAAGGACCACCTGTGGAGAGCTTCAGAAAGACCTGGAATTAGCAGGTACAATTGTTTCAAAGAAAACAATAAGTAATGCACTCAGCCGCCATGGGCTGTATGCACGTCACCACGCAAGACTCCATTGATGAAGAAAAAGTATGTTGAAGCTTGATTAAAGTTTGCCGCACGGCATTTATACAAGCCTGTGAAATACTGGGAGAATATAGTCTGGTCAGATGAGACCAAAATGGAACTCTTTGGATGCCCTAATACACACCATGTTTGGAGGTCAAATGGCACTGCACATCACCCCAAAATCACCATCCCAACTGTGAAGCATGGAGGTGGGAACATCATAATGTGGGGCTGTTTTTCAGCATACGGTACTGGCAAACTTCATGTCATTGAAGGAAGGATGAAAGGAAAAATGTGCCAAGACATTCTTCATAAAAATCTGTTGCCATCTACCAGGATGATGAAAATGAAAAGAGGGTGGACATTTCAGCAAGACAACGATCCCAAACACAAAGCCAAGGAAATTCTCAACTGGCTTCAAAGAAAGAAATTACAGCTGCTAGAATGGCCCAGCCAATCACCTGACTTGAATCCAATAGAAAATGTATGGAAAGAACTAAAGATCAGAGTTCATAGAAGAGGCCCACGGAACCTTCAAGATTTGAACAAGAATCACCCTTGAGCAATGCATGCGACTAGTTTCTCCATACAGGACGCGTCTTGAAGCTGTCATTACCAACAAAGGATTTTGTATTAAATGTATTTGTATTAAGTATTAAATAAAGTTCAGTTTGTGTGTTCAATACTTTTTCCCTGTTTCATTCCATTTCATTACACATGACTTCATTTCTGAAGCCCCTTCATCGGGGCATGAACAATATAGGAAAAAAGTGTCTAATAAAGGCCCATGCACACTGGATCTCCTGGCAGGAGAAAAGCAGTGGAAAAAATGTGCCTAAAGACTTGCTTTTCAAATGCATTTAGACACGTCTAGACACATTCAGCAGCATCAAGCAGTTTGGTGTCCATTTATTTCATTGGCCAGAATCTGAATTTATTATGGCCATTAAAATGAATGAACACTCAAGTGCTAAAGGCACCTAGCATTTAGGCATGTTTCGGCGCATTTACACATATGTAGGTGCATTGGGTGTTTTTTTCTGCTGAAATGCTCCTTTTCCTGAACATGCAAGCAATGTTTTTTTTCCTGCCACGGGACACGGCCGATGACAGCTCATTACACCGGCCCACTGCTAGTGTCACATAATTGCTGTGATCAATCACATGAACGTTGTAAACAATGAATGGCTTCCTAGCATGCCGTTCACTACTTACAACTGTGCTGCGAGCTGTGATTGGTCACAGTGATCACATGTACAGACTGGGCCAATCACAGCCCATCTGTAGTATGTGGTCAGCTATGGCCAATCGCAGAAAAACGACTGAAAGAATCAGTTTCATTCAGTAAAAATGCTTGCTTATACCCAGGGGCGGACTGACAACTCATGGGGCCCCCGGGGCGATAGGGGATCATGGGGCCCCTGTGTCCTTGCCCAAACTCAAAAAAGCCCATGAAAAAGGTACCAGGGGCATCTCATGGGGCCCCCTACTGACCCCGGGCCCTCGGGCAGTGCCTGAGTTTCCAAATGGTCAGTCCGCCCCTGCTTATACATATGTAATTTGTTGGTATAAGCAATCATAATGTGTAACAAAAAAAAAAAATCCTGATCACTTGCCCAGAGTAGTGCAGTGTTGCTATGGTAACATTGTATTGCTCTGGGCACAGGAGTAAAAAAAAAAATAGTAAAAAAAAAAATTTAATAAAAAAATGTTAAAACAATTTTAAAAATTAAATGTTTTTTTTTTTTAAACTGTTGCCAGTCAGTGACCCTGATCACCGCCGTGCCACTTATATGATGACTCTGTAATGCATTGGTGGCAGTGTGTGAACAAAAAAAAAAATGTTTCATTTTCCTCAAAATTGTGACAAAAAATGACAACTTCAAAAAACTCGCCATGCCTCTTATTAAATACCTCAGACTGTGTACTTTCTGCAAAGGGGTCATTTGGGGGTATTTGTACCGCCCCGGCATTGTTCTGAGTGAGACAACTGACTCCTAAAATATCATTGTGATAAGGAGCAGTAAAGGACAAGCACTACGTCACCCTGCAGAGCAGGAAGCAGAATCTGAGGGTAAACATGACAACCCCCATGTAACATATAAATATAGAATATACATAGAATCAAAGTGTTACTAAACCCACAGCAGTACAATCAGTCTGTAGATACAGTAAAGTATGCTTGTTATACTCACTGTGCAACCTAAGGGGTTAATCCTCTGCATTGTGTAAAAAGGCTGTTTGATCCTGTCTTCTCTGATCCTCCCCTTAGTTAGTGCCCCCCTCTTATCTCCTGATAAGACACTGTGCACATGGTCAGTTTGGTATGTATTGCTAGAGAGGCTTTTTTTTTCTTTCTTGGAGGAGAGTGCATATGATCAGCACAGGGCCAATCAGCACTGTCCAGACAGAGGTCAGGGGTTCTGCATCCTCCTAGAGCAGAAAGAAAACTCCTCCTACAAGCTTTCACCGGTGCTCTGCTTGACACTGATAGAAGTCACAAGACTGCTATATACTGCTGATGAGAAAAGGTATTTAGCAGTTTATATTTACTAAAATAATTGCATTTCCATGTTCTGTGTACTGTGGGAGACCAGATATAGTGAATGCGGGGTCCGGCGACAGCGGATATAATGAATGCGGGGTCCGGGGAGAGCGGATATAGTGAATGCGGGGTCCGGGGAGACCGGATATAGTAAATGCAGAATTCGGGGAGAGCGGATATAGTGAATGCAGGGTCCAGGGAGACCAAATATAGTGAATGCAGGGTCCAGAGAGACCAGATATAGTGAATGCGGGGTCCGGGGAGACTGGATATAGTGAATGCAGGGTCCGGGGAGACCAGATAGAGTAAATGCAGGGTCCTGGGAGACCAGATATAGTGAATGCAGGGTCCGGGGAGACCAGATAGAGTGAATGCAGGGTCCAGGGAGAGCAGATATAATGCATGCAGAGTCCAGGGAGACCGGATATAGTGAATGCAGGGTCTGGGGAGACCAGATATAGTGAATGCAGGGTCCAGGGGAGACCGGATACAGTGAAAGCAGGGTCCGGGGAGACCAGATATAGTGAATGCAGGGTCCGGGGAGACCGGATATAGTGAATGCAGGGTCCGGGGAGACCGGATATAGTGAATGCAGGGTCCGGGGAGACCAGATATAGTGAATGCAGGGTCTGGGAAGACCAGATATAGTGAATGCAGGGTCCAGGCAGACCAGATATAGTGAATGCAGGGTCTGGGGAGACCGGATATAGTGAATGCAGGGTCCGGGGAGACTGGATATAGTGAATGCAGGGTCCAGGGAGAGCAGATATAGTGAATGCGAGGTCCGGGGAGACCGGATATAGTGAATGCAGGATCCAGAGAGACCTGATATAGTGAATGCAGGGTCCGGGGAGATCAGATATAGTGAATGCAGGGTCCTGGGAGACCAGATATAGTGAATGCAGGGTCCGGGAAGAACGGATATAGTGAATGCAGGGTCCGGGGAGACCGGATATAGTGAATGCAGGGTCCGGGGAGACCGGATATAGTGAATGCAGGGTCCGGGGAGACCAGATATAGTGAATGCAGGGTCCGGGGAGACCGGATATAGTGAATGCGGGGTCCGGGGAGACCGGATATAGTGAATGCAGGGTCCGGGGAGACCGGATATAGTGAATGCAGGATCCGGGGTTTAGGAAAATTTTAAATAAAATAAATGTATTTATATGCTAATCTTTTTTCATGGATATCTAAAAAATGACATTGAAAATACATGAGGTTCTCTATGAAATAGACATGATATCATGTATGTAATAAACAGGCTGAGGATGTAGTTGGTAGGAGCGCGGTGCGTAGGAGATGGATTGTTTTCTGTAAGACGTTCTGCTTCATAAAATAATGAACTTGGATGAAATATGAAGCAAGAGACGGATCTGGTGGAGGCCGACTCATCAACTGTGACAGCCAAATAGATACTTCTTGGATGAAAGACACAAACAATATGCATACACTCACCGGACACTTTATTAGCTCCACCTGTTCAATTGCTTGGGAACACAACTTTCTAATCAGCCAATCACATGGCAGCAACTCAATGCATTTAGACATCTAGATGTGGTGAAGACAACTTGCTGAAGTTCAAACCGATCATCAGAATGGGGAACAAAGGGGATTTAAGTGACTTTGAACGTGGCATGGTTGTTGGTACCAGACGGGCTGGTCTGAGTATTTCAAAAACTGCTGATCTACTGGGATTTTCACACCTAGCCAGGGGCGGACTGACCATTTGGAAACTCGGGCACTGCCCGAGGGCCCGGGGTCAGTAGGGGGCCCCATGAGATGCCCCTGGTACCTTTTTCATAGGCTTTTTTGAGTTTGGGCAAGGACACAGGGGCCCCATGAGTTGTCAGTCCGCCCCTGCACACAGCCATCTCTAGGGTTACAGAGAATGGTCCGAAAAGGGGAAATGTACAATGTGTGTTAGAAGCTGAAGCAAAGCAGGTGCAACCTTCCTCATTTCCTGATGTCCAGCATCATCTAGCCCAGCAATGGGCAAACTACGGCCCGCGGGCCGTATACGGCCCGGAGGACCTTTTAATCCGGCCCGCGGAGAACGTGAGGGGAGCTAGGCTCCTCTCACAGTCCACCCTGAAGACCGGTGTAGCATGAAAATCTGTCTCCTATGAGGATCTGTCCCCCTCGACGTATCTGCGCATGTGCCGGAGATCGCCGATCGGCTGCTAATGCCTGAAACTGGCACATGCGCAGATACGTCGAGGGGGACAGATCCTCATAGGAGACAGATTTTCATGCTACACCGGAACAGCGCGGGAACACGGCGAGAGGAACGCGCGGAGCAAAGGTAAGTGAATTGACACAGGGGGACTTGGGGACTTAATATGCGGGATGAATTAATATGGGGAATGAATTACTATATGGGGGATGAATTACTATATGGGGGATGAATTACTATGGGGGATGAATTACTATATGGGGGATGAATTACTATATGGGGGATGAATTACTATGGGGGATGAATTACTATATGGGGGATGAATTACTATATGGGGGATGAATTATTATATGAGGGATGAATTACTATATGGGGGATGAATTACTATGGGGGATGAATTACTATATGGGGGATTAATTACTATATGGGGGATGAATTACTATGGGGGATGAAATACTATATGGGGGATGAATTACTATGGGGGATGAATTACTATATGGGGGATGAATTACTATGGGGGATGAATTACTATGGGGGATGAATTACTATATGGGGGATGAATTACTATGGGGGATGAATTACTATATGGGGGATGAATTACTATGGGGGATGAATTACTATGGGGGATGAATTACTATATGGGGGATTAATTACTATGGGGGATGAATTACTATATGGGGGATGAATTACTATATGGGGGATTAATTACTATGGGGGATGAATTACTATATGGGGGATGAATTACTATGGGGGATGAATTACTATATGGGGGATTAATTACTATGGGGGATGAATTACTATGGGGGATGAATTACTATATGGGGGATTAATTACTATGCTTACTATTGGGGAATATTACTATACTTATTATGGATGACACATACACATCATTCATCTACTCTTGGTCCGGCCACCGGGTCCAATATATGAACCCATTGCGGCCCTCAAGTCAAAAAGTTTGCCCACCCCTGATCTAGCCCAACCTAATTGTCCCTGGCCCACACCTTTCATTCATTGGATTTCAGTTCTTTCAATCATGGAGGCTCAGCATCACATATAGGTGTGCAAATACAGCCTGCCTAGGAACGCCCACTCCTCCAGACTGACACCTGCCCATCAAGGCATTTTAATATTTGCCTAACTCCTCCCAAGAACTAGTTCACCGCTTGCATTAGGGCTGAGAGCTCTTGATAGGAGTACTGATGCAGGGTGCTGTGATGTTTTCATGATGCTATGTACAGCACTTCATCGGCCTCTCCCAACAGCCACAATCTGCCTGCATCGCATAGAGGAACACAGAGACCAAGTAATGGCATCACTGGCTCTAAAATAGCTTATGTAATAAAAAAAAAGGTTACAAAAGACACAAGTGCATTTAGCTTCACCAACAGCAAAAATATGAATAAGAAAAGAACTTGAAAATCCCCAATATACAGAACCTTATGCCCAAAGTTGTTCCAGAGGAGGAAGGCAGAAAAAGCATGTTGATGGGAGCGAAAGGAGAAACCAGGGAAGACAAAATGTAATATGCCGTGTGTATATACTATAGGTATATATATATATATATATATATATATACACAGCTTAGTGTTTAGCACATCTGCTGTGCAGTAAATGGGTCATGGGTTCAATTCCCAACCATGGTGCCTCCTGCATGGAGTTTGCTTGTTTTCCCTGTGCTTGTCTGGGTACTCTGGTTTCCTCCCACACTCCAAAAACATGCTGGTAGGTTAATTGGCTCCTGTCTAAATTGTCCTAGTTTCATCCCTGGCCATGCAGGATCTCCTGCATGGTGGGGGTTGGGGAAAGACCTGGCAACCTGCCCTGTAAAATAATTGCTAAGAGAATTCATGGAAGAAGTTGCTTACGAGTGACGGTGCATGCAATCGCCAAGGGTCGGATACAATTGAATAGATAGATATATAATAATAATAATAATTATTATTATTAATAAACCTCAGCTTTAAAGTATATGTATAGCCGTAACATTTTCTTTGCATTGGAATCTCCTGTGTTAATTTGTATTGTAATTGTACTGGCTGCCCTTATGTTGTAAAGTGCTGCGTGAACTGTTGGCGCTATATTTATTTATTTTAATTTATTTATTTCAGGTACTTATATAGCGCCGTCATATTTAAATCCTGTAATATAATAATAATAATAATATCCTGGATTGTAAGCTCCAAGGATCAGGCCCTCCTATCCCTCTTTTATTGAACTGTATTGTTGCTGTATTGTCTCCCTTTATATTGTAAAGCGCTGAGCAAAGTGTTGGCGCCATATAAATCCTGTATAATAATAATATATAAATCCTGTATAATAATAATAATATATAAATCCTGTATAATAATAATATATAAATCCTGTATAATAATAATAATAATGTCTTAGATTGTAAGCTCCAAGGATCAGGCCCTCCTATCCCTCTTGTATTGAACTGTATTGTTGCTGTATTGTCTCCCGTTATATTGTAAAGCGCTGAGCAAACTGTTGGCGCTATATAAATCCTGTATAATAATAATATATAAATCCTGTATAATAATAATAATAATATCTAAATCCTGTATAATAATAATAATAATAATAATAATATATAAATCCTGTATTATAATAATAATAATATATAAATCCTGTATAATAATAATAATAATAGAGTAGGGGAAGATCAAGATCTCTCTGTTTTGTTTTTTTTTATTGCTGTATGTGTCCCCACTAGAGATTCACTTCTTCTATGTGCACTGGGGACCATTATCAACAAGGCAGAGTGAAGAAAAATCCATATCTTTCAAAGGGGACAGCGGTTACAGAGACAACTGCATAAGAAGTGACATCCCTTCCCCTTCCCTTTTTAGCACTCTCACTTCCTATTGTGCCCCCAGGACTGGAAACCAAGACAAGTCTCCACCACAGGACACAGACGGCTAAAAGTAAATTGATAGGATTTTTATTCCTTCCCTACTCTATCCAAAGCTAAGATAGAAAAGTTTGGGCTATACATACTCTTTACCATGTTTGTGTTCAGCCTATTACTTATCAGTTGAAGTCTGGTTATAGTCCGAGAAAGGGATCAATGGTTCAAAACGGATTAAGATGCTAATTTTTATTAAAAAAAACATATTTTTAACTAGATGATATATTTAAAAAAATAGATAATATAACGAAAGTAATAAAATAATGCTAAAAATCTGTTTTATCTGGTCTCTGAGGAATTATGCAGTTTATGAAGATTGATGGACAACATGTTCCTTTAACAGACTTTCTCAACCTTTTTAACACAGAGGAACCCTTGAAATAACTTTCCGGTCTTTGGAAACCCCTGATAAAAGTGACTATATCTACAACTCATGATGTGTGATGGTCAGAGGGAAAAAATGCTCCTTACACATGCCATCATTGGGAAGAATGACCTGATTACGACAGTCAAAAGGATCAACAGTGCCAGTGGGAACTTATCTGAGAGGTAGACATTACTCGTTGCTCAAGAAACTCCTAGCAACCTCTGAAGGAACCCTAGAGTTCCGTGGAACCCTGCTCTATAGCATTGTTCCTCAACCAGTGTTCCTCCTGAAGTTCTTTGGAGTTCCTTGAGCAGTGAGCAATGGTGGATTCATCTTTCACCTAGATTGAGCACCAATATAAGGGGTCACTTATACACTGGCCACTTTTGACCACACTCCGTCTTTGGTTTCCACAGTTATTATTCATTTTAAGAATATTTCTAAAAAACAGTTTTGTAGGGGGTTGGTAACCAGTTTATCTGCTCTGGGTGTCTATTATGCTAGGTAAGCCACATGACTTATTTTTTTATTTAAGACCAACTTATTCATACCCGTGGCTGTAAGTATCATCCTTTTAAAAAGAGGTTCCCCAAGACTCGACAATTCATTTAAGGGTTCCTCAAAGGTAGAGAGGTTGAAAAAGGCTGATCCATAGACTGGACAAAGCAGCAGGTGAATTCAAACTTGGAAATTCTCCAAATTTGTCTTAAGAGCCAGAATCCCAGTTACATTCTCTAATCAATCTACCCTATTAAATGATGTCTAGAGCATATAAAACTCATAATATAATATATCACTCATTATGTTTACATGTTCATGGCGTTTCTAGATTAATTATATGCATCTGAAAGGACTATGTTGATGAAAGGCTAAATTCGAGTCAAAATTCCATCCACTCCCACACTAAAGGTGGGCAACCCAATTAGATTAGATCACAGAAACCCAATTTGTACTCATATATGACAAATAATCCATTACAGACCCAGAAGCACATAGCACACCCCCATTCATATCATGACATACCTGTGAATGTAGAGGGGAACCCTCGCTCTGTCCTCTCCGGCTGATCTCGAGATGTGGGGTCTGCAGAAAGAGACAAGTAAAAAAGCAATTTCTTCTTTCTCTCCTTCTCCCACCTATGTGCAGACTCTAGTGTCTTTGGTATGTGGTGGGAGGTCTTTGTTTCCCTTAATCACCATGTACACTGGACAGTGCAACTGTCTGCAGATTAATTACATATTATTTCCAGAAATCCACACAACCATCACATGATCTACGGTTCAAATCCTTCTTTAGAAACCTGCTTCTGTTTATTGTCGGCTACCTGCGCTAAATAGCTATATCATGGAAAGAAAAAAGATCAATCTTTTATTAAAGTACGAAATGGGTCATTTTTTTTTTAATCCTACAAAATGTAATAAACTCTGATTGTTGGAATCTCTTTTCATACCCAACAATAAGAAAGTAATACACAAATAATAATCATTTTCATTATAATAATTATTTAAAATATAAATATACAAATATAAGATACATGCAACTATTAGATGATAGGTAGACTGATGGAAAGATAAATGATAAATACAGATAGATTATAGATATAAATATATCTATATCCCAGATAAATACCCCAGACACTACTAAACTACTCGTTCACTCCTTTATTATCTCACGTCTGGACTACTGCAACTCCCTTCTCACCGGCCTACCTCATCGCAGACTATCCCCACTTCAGTCTATCCTGAACTCAGCGGCCAGACTCATCCACCTCACCAATCGCTCCGCATCTGCCACCCCCCTCTGTCATTGCCTCCACTGGCTCCCGATTGCCCAACGCATTAAATTCAAACTACTAACACAAACATACAAAGCCATTCATAATGCTGCCCCAAACTATCTCACCGACCTGATACCCAAATACCACCCTACCCGTAATCTTCGCTGCTCACAAGACCTCCTACTTTCTAGCTCCCTGGTCTCCTCCTCCCACGCCCGACTTCAGGACTTCTCTAGGACTTCCCCCATCCTCTGGAACTCACTACCCCAATCCATCAGATTGTCACCTACCTTCCTCACCTTTAGGCGCACCCTGAAAACCCATCTCTTCAGGGAAGCCTACCCCGCCCTCACCTAACAGCCGATCTCCTCCACTCCTCCTACCACTCCATCCCCCACAGCCAATTCCTCCTGTACCACTATCCCCTCCCTCCTAGATTGTAAGCTCCAAAGATCAGGGCCCGCAAACCCCTTGTGTATTGTATTGTTACTGTATTGTCTCATGTTCTGTCCCCACTATAATGTACAGCGCTGAGCAAACCTTTTAGCGCTATATAAATACTGTATAATAATAATAATAATAATATAGAGGTTCTGCCAATCAGGTTACATATTCTTTTTCTCCCCATTTGCAGACCACTTTTTCCTTAGCTTTTGAGCTCCTTTCCGCCCTCGTCCTCTTGTTTCAAGGCTTCAGCTCAACACACATTTTCTATGGTTGTGACCTGGTTTTGACTTTGTCAAGGGCCCTCAAAATCCTGGCCATGGAGAGAAACATCCATCCTTGTTGAGATCTTTGAAAACCAAAGGACTTCCCCAGGGGTGGACTGACAACTCATGGAGCCCCCGGGCCATAGGGGATCATGAGGCCCCTGTGTCCTTGCCCAAACTTTAAAAAGCCTATGAAAAAGGTACCAGGGGCATCTCATGGGGCCCCCTACTGTCCCCGGGCCCTGGGGCAGTGCCCGAGTTTCCAAATGGTCTGTCCAACCCTGGACTTCCAATACTTTCATTATGGTGAGTGATATTTTTACACATGGATGTAACCAGGGTTTTTGTCAGTGGGAACGTTGGGGAACGCAGTTCCGCCACCTCCAGCACTGAATGTATGTCATGACAAGGGGTGCTGGAGGTTTTGTTGATAATGGCTGCTGGGGGATCTAGGTTGCTGGAGGGGATCTATTTTTGCAGGGGAGGTCTATTGTTGCTGGTGAAGAATCTATTTTTGCTGGGGGTGGGTCTTATGTTGCTGGGGGTCAATCATTGGTGGGAGGGATCTACTGTTGAAGGAGGGGTCTACTGTTACTGGCTGCTAGAGGGCCTGTTGATGCTGGCTATTTGGAGTCTGTTGTTGCTGGGGTGGAGCTATCATCACTGGGGGGGTCCATTTGTTGCTGGGCAGGTCTATTACTGCTGGCTTCTGTGGATCTAGGGAGGAGCTTTGCTGCACTGACGTCACGCCGCAGAGGCCTCATGGAAGGCCGGCGGCCATTTTGGCTATTCCTAGAGTGAGCGCTGACAGCTATTTTACTCTGCTATTTACTATGTTCCCGTTTTTCAATAAAATACTTCACTATTAGCACCTTATTGTTTCTGGCTTGTTACTAGCGAGCCTCCAAGGTGGAGAGATTCCTATTTTTCTGAGCTGTTTGATCTGGTAGTTTGAGAGTTCCACGGAGCTGTCCATGGATGCTGAGAGGGTCCTGTGAGTGAGATTGGAGTTGCCTTGTATGCTGACTGTGTGCCAGATGATTCCACCATCCTTACCTGTACCCAGATGACCACAATGGGATAATATGTATACATGCACTTTAATTTTGCGCTTCTGGTGAGTGCAATCATATTACCAGTTCCAATCACGGATTTCACCAACAAGGATCACAAGAATTTTGGACTTTATTTATTCTGCTGATTTTATGTCAATATCTAAAGTCATCTTGTATTTATTTATTTATTTTCACTTGCTCATACGTCATTACATGACGGTTCACTTTATACCTGTTTATCACTTATAGCGCAATCAAGCACCCACACCAGTCACTTTGATGTTATTTTAAGCGCTGCATTTTTATATATATATATAAATAACCCTAGGTTCACATCTGTGCGGGTGGTACCGCTGCGGATCCGCATGAAAATCTCCACCCGCACACAGAAATGCGGACCCGTGGGCGGGTGCCATTAGTTCTAATGCGGGCTGCGTTTTCCAAAGAAGTGCAGGGACTTCTTTCCCTGCGTGTCACGGGCACGGGAGTCCATTCAAATGAATGGGCTCTCGTGGCCATGCAAAACGCGTCCCGCACGGCCGCATAGATGTGAACCGGGGGTAAAACCTGGAAGCTGATTGGTTTCTATGCAGAGCTGCACCAGATTTTGCACTCTCCAGGTGTAGTAAATCACTTAGGTGATCTTTGGTATAGTCTTTGTTTAGTTATATGATCTTCTTATATTGTCACTAGAAATAAAGAATTATTTCTTGTTCAAGTAATGTCAACACAGAGAGCAGTAATAATCAGCAACCAATCAGATCTTTGTCTTTTATCCAGTTGCCAACTGTGTACTGTAGCTTTACTGCTACAGTGCGGGCCAGCTGTGCAAAATCACCTGCCTGTCTGCCTACCTGCTCTGCCATTGGCTCCCTGACATGGTGATCAGTGGGTCTCAGCCAGTAATTCATGGCCGGGACATGCCAATCGTCAGAAATAGCTTCAGGGGAAAGATGTGTGTTGGTAAGCAATAGAGATCTCTCTGCTGACAGCAGGATTGTAACAGTTTTTGTATTCCTGCTTTGCATGGAGACAAAAACTGTCACATCCCCTAGTAAAACAGCACACAGTTAGCACATTACAAATGGTTAAGCACACAGTTAACCTTTTGTTTGCCCCAGAAGTTCACCCCTTCCTGCCCAGTGTCATTGGTACAGTGTCAGTGCATTTTATTAGCACTGATCACTGTATAAGTGTCACTGGTCATGTCAGTGTCAGTATGCCCTCTGTACTATCACAGTCCTGTTCTAAGTCATTGATCACCACCATCACTATTATAAAAAATGTTTCCAGTATATATATATATATATATATATATACTGCCCTCCTAGTTTAGCTAGGGGGAGCTAGACCCTGATGGCTAGTGGGGGGTCAAATTCTGGTCAGAACTGAGAGACTCTGCAGGTCAGCCCCACTGGAATTTCACCCTTGCTCTGAGGCTTTCGAGGAGGGTCCTGTAGACAGTGGGTGAATCTGAGGAGTGTTTGGCTGCACTTTTGAGGGACCTCAGGTAATTCCCAACAGAAGGCTTGGCAAGGGGCTGGACTCCTTTAAAAAGCTTTGGAGCCTGCTCAGTAGCAGGAGAGTCGGGTGGAAGAAGGAGAGAGGAAGATATGAGTTTGAGGTGAAGGGCTGCCTGGAGGCCTGCTGGGATGGGGCCTGCCTGCGAACCTGGAGCTGGAAAGGAGGAAAACTCAGGACTCACTGGCCCTTTGAGAGAGGACCATCTGTATGGCAGGGATGGAGCAGCCCAGCTGATAGGCATGGTAGCAACAGCCGTGGTCAAAGGCACATCATGAAAGAACAGCTCTGTCAAAACCACACTAAGTGTCTGTCCGCAAACCCCATTGTGGACAGACACCTAGTGTAGTTTTGACAGAGCTGTTCTTTCATGATGTACCTTTGACTATACTGTTGTTTGTGAGTACAATACCTACTTTTATCATTCATTAAATATATTTTTTAAGGTAATGTTCTAGGCCGGTGTGCCCTCTGTTTGTTCTTTTCTCCATTCAGTACATTTGGACTTCCTCTGTCTTTTAAGGGCAGCAAGGTTGTGCATATTCCAGGACATTCGTGATGTGGCCCTAGTCTATACTGAGTCCATCCCTAAGCGCAGGAGCATTTGGGTTTGCTGTTTCCTAACCCACAAGTGGTACAGGAGAGAATCTGAATGAGTACACCTGTACCTCCTGGGCGGATAGGGGAAGGAGAATTCTGGTGGGAAACCAGATTAGTCCTCAGCTAGTGACTGTACACCTTACTTAAAGAAGCAAGAGCCAGGTCCCTTGCTCAGGAGAAAAGTCTCTAGATTGCTGGATGAAGAGGAGTTCATCTAGGGTCTGGGGCTGTACAGCTGGAGCTGTTGGCTTGCACTCCAACAGAGATTGTGTCAGAGAGGAGAAGCTGTTATTAGTTTAGGAAGTTGTCCTCAGATGTCTGTTCACTTGGGCATCCTATACACCTCTTACCCTATCCATGTTTAATCCCCTCAATAAAATAACAAAACCAATGCTCAAGGCCCGATTTATGTCTATGGATGAATGCTTTAGTAGAAAATGCTAACTGACTGGCTGTGAAGGACTATAGGGGGACCCAAATTAATCAGCAACCCCTAAGGGGTAGTGTTACATATACAGTGTATCCAGAAAGTATTCACAGCACCTAACTTTTGCCACATTTTGTTATGTTACAGCCTTATTCCAAAATGGATTAAATTAATTTTTTTTCTCAACATTCTACAAAGAACACCCCATAATGACAATGTGAAAGAAGTTTGTTTTTAAATCTTTGCAGTTTATTAAAAATAAAAAACAAAAAAAGCCACATGTACATAAGTATTCACAGTCTTTGACATGACACTCAAAATTGATCTCTGGTGCATCCTGTTCCCATTGATCATCCTTGAGATGTTTCCACAACTTGATTGGAGTCCACCTGTGGGAAGTTCAGTTGATTGAACATAATTAGGAAAGGCATAAACCTGTCTATAGAAGGTCCCACAGGTAACAGTGCATGTGAGAGCTCAAACCAAGCCATGAAGTCCAAGGAACTGTCCGTAGACCTCCGAGACAGGATTGTATCAAGACACAGATCTGTGGAAGGGAACAGAAACATTTCTGCAGCATTGAAGGTCACAAAAAGCACAGTGGCCTCCATCATCCGTAAATGGAAGAAGTTTGGAACCACCAGGAATCTTCCTAGAGTGGGTTGCCCGGCCAAAATGAGCGATCAAGGGAGAAAGGTCTTAGCCAGGGAGGTAACCAAGCACCCGATAGTCACTCTGAAAAAGCTCCAGCATTTCTCTGTGGAGAGAGGAAAACCTTCCAGAAGAGCAACCGTCTCTGCAGCACTCCACCAATCAGGCCTGTATGGTAGAGTGACCAGACGGAAGCCATTCCTCAATAAAAGGAAAATGGCAGCCCACCTGGAGTTTGCCAAAAGGCACCTGAGGGACTCTCAGATCATAATAAACAAAACTCTCTGGTCTGATGAAACAAAAATTGAACTCTTTGGCCTGAATGCCAAGTGTCATGTCTGGAGGAAACCAGGCACTGCTCACCACCTGGCCAATACCATCCCTACAGTGAAGCATGGTGGTGGCAGCATCACGCTTTGGGGATGTTTTTCAGCGGCAGGAACTGGGGGACTAGTCAGGATCGAAGGAAAGATGAATGCAGCAATGTAGAGACATCCTTGATGAAAACCTGTTCCAGAGGGCTCTGGACCTTAGACTGGGGAGACGGTTCATCTTTCAACAGGACAACAACCCTCAGCACACAGCCCACATAACAAAGGAGTGGCTATGGGCCAACTCTGTGAATGTCCTGGAGTGGCCCAGCCAGAGCCTAGACTTAAACCCAATTGAACATCACTGGAGAGATCTGAAAATGGCTGTGCACCGACGCTGCCCATCCAACCTGATGGAGCTTGAGAGGTACTGCAAAGAAGAATGGGAGAAATTGTCCAAAATAGGTGTGCCAAGCTTGTAGCATCATACTGAAAACGGCTTGAGGCTGTAATTGGTGCTAAAGGGGCTTCAACAAAGTATTGAGCAAAGGCTGGGAATACTTATGTACATGGGGGTTTTTCCTTTTTTATAATTAATAAATTGCAAAGATTTCAAAACAAACTTCTTTCACGTTGTCATTATGGGGTATTGTTTGTAGAATGTTGAGGAAAAAAATGAATTTAATCCGTTTTGGAATAAGGCTGTAACATAACAAAATGTGGCAAAAGGTAAGCGCTGGGAATACTTTCTGGATGCACTGTACCTTCATTTGTAGCCGATACCATTTTCACAACCAATTAATATAAACTTATTGGAATTTTTTTTAAACCAAAAACATATAGCAAAATACATTTTAACCTAAATTAATGAAGAAATTGTATTTTTTAACATTTTTTTTTTATTTGATATTTTTTATGGCAAAAAAAAATATCTATTTTCAAAATGTTCGGTCTTTTTTCATTTATAGCATATAACATAAAAAACTCAGTGGTGATCAAACACCACCTAAAGAAAGATATATTTGTGTGAAAAAAAATTGTATAAATTTAGTTTGGGTACAGTGTTGCAGTCAGTGCAAGGGGCGGACTGACCATTTGCAAACTCGGGCACAGCCCAAGGGCCCGGGGTCAGTAGGGGGCCCCATGGTACCTTTTTCCTAGGCTTTTTTGAGTTTGGGCAAGGACACAGGGGCCCCATGATCCCCTATTGCCCGTGGGCCTCATGAGTTGTCAGTCCGCCCCTGGTCAGTGCCATATATGAGTGCTGCCTTTCAGTGCCCATCAGTGATGCCTGTCAATGCCCATCACTGCAGCCTCATTAGCGCACATCAGTGAAGGAGAAAAATTACTTATTTACAAAATTTTATAACAGAAGCTCAGAAAAATTTTTTTTTTTTACATTTCAGTCTTTTTTAGTTTGTTTTGCAAAAAATAAAAAAAAACCCAGTGGTGATTAAATACCACCAAAAGAAAGCTATATTTGTGTGAAAAAAAAAATGATATAAATTTAATTTGGGTACAGTGTTGCATAACAGCGCAATTGTCAGTTATAGTAGTGCAGCGCCGTATAGCAAAAAATGGCCTGGTCATGAAGGGGGGTAATTCTTATGGAAGGCGAGCGTCAAATCATTGAAAATATAATTGATATGCTTTGTGTGCAGCGACGGACTGACCATTTGGAAACTCGGGCACTGCCCAAGGGCCCGGGGTTAGTGGGGGGCCCCATGAGATGCCCCTGGTACCTTTTTCATAGGCTTTTTTGAGTTTGGGCAAGGACACAGGGGTCCCATGATCCCCTATTTCCCAGGGGCCCCATGAGTTGTCAGTCCTCCCCTGTTTGTGTTCTGTATTATTTTCTTCTTTTGTAGAATACGCTTCCTTGGGAACATTTAGACCCGTATTTTGGGATCTTTTAGTGACTGTCCCTGGATAGGACTGCTCTGACAAAGCACAGACTCCTCTGAGAGTTTAGAGATATTATGGCCTTTAAAAAGCAGGTGCTAAGTGCAGTCTATTGGACCATTCTGCCTTATCTATATTGGTTTCTTGATAAGAAGTTTGTGAGATGACAAAGAACACTTGACTAATACACAGTTGCTTATTTAAGAACCTGCAAATATTTTCTGTAGTAGGAACCAAAGCTGAACATAGAGTATGCTTACCACCAGGAGTGGACTGACCATCTGGAAACTCAGGCACTGCCCGAGGGCCCGGGGTCAGTAGGGGGCCCCATGAGATGCCCCTGGTACCTTTTTCATAGGCTTTTTTGAGTTTGGGCAAGGACACAGGGGCCCCATGATCCCCTATTGCCCGGGGGCCCCATGAGTTGTCAGTCAACCCCTGCTTACCACTGATGTAAACTGATTCGTTTTTTCTTTGTAAAACCGTGACTGAACTGATGAAAAAAACGGACCACCCGTGTGAAGACCCTTATAAGGACTTAGCTAATCAGAGAGTGCTAAAAACCATTCCTCTCCTTTACAGCAAGACTACACCGGAACTCCTCACCCTCCATGGATGAGAACCCCCGAACACTCAAATATGTCAGCCAACAATTTTCTATCAGACAAGTGAAGCTTAAAGTCCCTTTTACCCTCTAGCAATTTTTTGTTTAGCATGTTCGGTTCTAAAGTATATTTAAATCCAATAATAAAAAATTTATATATTGCAGCTTAACCACTTCCAGTCCGGACACTTTCCCCCCCTTCATGTCCGGACACTTTCACCCCCTTCCTGTCCAGGCCAATATTCAGCTTTCAGCGCTATCACACTTTGAATGACAATTGCGCGGTCATGCAACACTGTACCCATATGAATTATTTAGCATTTGTTTGACACAGATAAAACTTTATTTTGGTGGTATTTATTCACCATTTTTATTTTTTTTGCTATATAAATGAAAAAGTCCAAACATTTTGAAACAAAAAGTGTTTTTCTTATAAAATTTTGCAGATAAATTATCTTTCTTCATAAATCTTGGCCAAAATGTATTCAGTTATCTTTTTAGTAAAAAAAATAACCCAAATTATTTTATAACCAAAAATTATACTTTTGAAAAAATGTTTTTACATTTTTATTTTATTTTTTTATATTATTATTATTATTTTTTTTTGTTAACATACTGTCACCCTAGCAGAACAGTGTCACCATGGTGACACTGTACTACTTGTGGGGGGTGATGAAGATTTTTTTTTTTTTTTTTTACACTGATTGCTTTTACACCCATAAAGGCTGTAAAAGCAATCATTTCTCCTTCTCTCTGGCTGCATTCTTGCAGCCATTGAGAAATACTGTGCGAGCTGTGATTGGTCACAGCTTGTCACCTGGTACAAGGCTGTTGTGAATAGCCTTGTACCATGTGACCTCTGTGGTCATTCACAGATTTCACATGTAGTAAGCAATGATTTCAGAAGTGTCATCTTGCTTACTCTTATTCATGTGATCACTGATTGGCCAATCAGTGATCACATGATCGAGACCTCACACAGAGGTCCCGTGCAGCGATTGGGCACAGTGGGAACCGGATTGTGGTGCCATGCGTTCCCAGGGAGAGCGCACAGTCCAAAATGGCGGGCACTGTTTATGAACGGCAACCCGCCCCTGCACTGCCACCGTCTGGCCATTTATATACATGGGCCGGATGGGAAGTGGTTAAGGTGGGAATACACGATTAGAAAATTGATCGATTGGTCATCCGATGACCGAGAGGCGTTTGTTTGTTGGTCGAAATCGTGTCCCACATTAACCAATCTAAAAAAATAGTTTGTCGGGCAATACGTAGTGTTGACGTCTTCCGTACAAGTGGAAGTGATGCGGTGTGCATGTGACCTTGTAGCCACGCCCTTCCGGCCAGAACGAGCGATATACACAACGATTACCAGCAATGAGTATAATATTGTTTATTACATGACCTATATACATAAATAGTGATACATAAAATATAATCTGCAGAATTCTGGTTTCATAATCTCATTCGGCCAATCTACTTTTAACATTTGCATTTTTCGTTTGTGTTGACAAAGATTCCTTGGACATAAACATCCGGGTCATCTTTCGGGTCATGCGTGATAGCGCTCGATAGATGTTTTTTCATACGACCGTCATACCACTGCATAGAAAATCGGTCGCTCGTATGCAAAATGACAAAATTTTTCACTGTTGTTCAACCGGATTTTTTCGTTCACAATATCGTTATCGGTTAAAACATCCTGCTCATCAACCAAGAGAAAATCGTTCGATCAGCGGTTCCGCAAATTATTTGTATGATTTTCTTATCGTGTGTATGGGGCATAAGCTGATCTATTGAGGTTCTGAATGCAGAGATCCAATATGATTCACGACAGTGGCGGAAATTGGAAAAGCGCCTAAACTTCTCAAAGAACAAAACAAAAATATCCATAACACCGATGTCATGCTCTTTGGAGCGGGATTCTAGATAACTTCGTGGACCCCTACCAGACAGCCAGAGCTTCATACTAGTACTTGCTCCTTAAGTAAAGTGGGGTTGAAAAGGCTTAATCCCCTCAAGAGGTAAGCAGCTCACTGTTGATGTTAGTAAATGGGATATCAGAAGTCACACCCAGACAAATGTTATCAATTTTTATATTCCTATTTATATCCTCCAGGAGCTAGTGAAGGGATGTGAGAATTGGCTTAGAAAGATTTATTAATATTATTATTATTATTATTATTCAGGATTTATATATTATTATAATACAGGATTTATATATTATTATTATTATAATACGGGATTTATATATTATTATAATACAGGATTTATATATTATTATTATACAGGATTTATATATTATTATTATTATTATTCAGGATTTATATATTATTATAATACAGGATTTATATCTTATTATAATACAGGATTTATATTATTATTATTATACAGGATTTATATATTATTATTATACAGGATTTATATATTATTATTATACAGGAGTTATATAGCACCAACAGTTTGCTCAGCGCTTTACAATATAATGGGAGACAATACAGCAACAATACAGTTCAATACAAGAGGGATAGGAGGGCGCTGATCCTGGGAGCTTACAATCTAGGAGATTTATAACTTGTTTTGTATGTTATCAGAGCTTACATGACTTCTATATGATATTTCATGGATGGATGGTACCAGAACTATAATTCATCAGGCATACTTCATAGCTGACCGCTTTAGTCTGCCAGGAAAGAAATGTTTTGCTTCACTCCTAATCAAGGACTCCATATATGTGTAAAAAAATTGAAACAACTGCATAAAAAAACTGTAAGAATACCATATGGCACTGCTCCAAGCTGGAGATAGAAAGAAAATCACCCCGCCAGCAGATGAAAGGAGGGAGCAGGCATCCGAAAGCGATTCCAGTATTACTAATTTGGTGAAAGAGATGGACGCCACTCAACCGACCCCAGGAGTCAGGTATATAGGATAGCCTCAGCCTCCGCTACGACTACGCATTTCACCCTGCCCACCAGGTCTTGATCACCTCTATGATCAAGCCCCTGTGGGCAGGGGCGAAACATGTCAGTGGGCGTGGCTGTACCGAGGGCTGAGGCTATCCCATATACCTGACTCCTGGGGTCGGTTGAGCGCCATCCATCTCTTCACCAAACTAGTAATACTGGAATCGCTTTGGGACACCTGCTCCCTCCTTTCATTTGTGATCAAGCCCTGGTGGGCAGAGGCGAAACATGTCAGTGGGCGTGGCTGTATCGGCGGCTGAGGCTATCCCATATACCTGACTCCTGGGGTCGGTTGAGCGCCATTCATCTCTTCACCAAACTAGTAATACTGGAATCGCTTTGGGACACCTGCTCCCTCCTTTCATCTGTGATCAAGCCCTGGTGGGCAGGGGCGATGCGTGTCAGTGGGTGTGGCCGTACCGAGGGCTGAGGCTATCCCATATACCTGACTCCTGGGGTCGGTTGAGCGGCGTCCATCTCTTTCACCAAACTAGTAATACTGTAATAGTTTTGGGACACCTGCTCCCTCCTTTCATCTGTGATCAAGCTCCGGTGGACAGAGGTGAAACGTGTCAGTGGGCATGGCCGTAGTGGCGGATGAGGCTATCCCTTATACCTGACTCCTGGGGTCGGTTGAGAGGCGTCTATCTCTTCACCAAACTAGTAATACTGGAATCGCTTTGGGACACCTGCTCCCTCCTTTCATCTGTCATCAAGCCCTGGTGGGCAGAGGTGAAACGTGTCAGTGGGTGTGGCCGTACCGAGGGCTGAGGCTATCCCATATACCTGACTCCTGGGGTCAGTTGAGCGGCGTCCATCTCTTTCACCAAACTAGTAATACTGGAATTGCTTTGGGACACCTGCTCCCTCCTTTCATCTGTGATCAAGCTCCGGTGGACAGAGGTGAAACGTGTCAGTGGACATGGCCGTAGTGGTGGATGAGGCTATCCCTTATACCTGACTCCTGTGGTCGGTTGAGCGGCGTCCATCTCTTTCACCAAACTAGTAATACTGGAATCGCTTTGGGACACCTGCTCCCTCCTTTCATCTGTGATCAAGCCTCGGTGGGCAGAGGCGAAACGTGTCAGTGGGCGTGGCCATAGTGGCGGCTGAGGCTATCCCTTATACCTGACTCCTGGGGTCGGTTGAGAGGCATCACCATACACCTAAAAACAGTTCAATTTTTCTGTAATAAATGAAAATAACAAACACATTTCCGAAGATTAGATATTAGGCTGACTGTTGATGAGCAATATAAAAGAGATGTATCAAATATCACTTTGATATGTGAATACTCATCCTAACCCAAGGAACCCAAAAGAGTTCTAAAGAAGGCAAACACACGGTGCTCAGACTGAAGGTGCCCTGATCAAATAAAACAAAAAAACAAAGTAACATCCTGGATGCAGCTTCAAATATAATGACAACAGGACAAATTGGATGCTTGAAGAGGAAGAGGGGTCACAAGTCAAAGCTTAATAATAGAGGTAAAAAGACAAATGTACAGCCTCCAAAATGATCTCAGCATGGCAAGGTGCCATGTTCTTTACAAAGCTAGTATTCATGGCAAGGCTGGTGTTCAGAGACGACTTATTCCTAAAGTCAATGTACAAAGGTACACAGTCTGGGCTGCAAAGTATAGGACCTGAAAGCCTGAATGATATAGAAAAGTAAAATAAGTATACAGTATAATATCTGTTGCCAACTATTAACCTCCCTAGCGGTCTGATTATGTCCATATTTCTGTGCTCAAAGCGGTACATTATTTTCAATGGAAATATGTTGTTTTTTTATTGTAGGCCTGTAATTCTTAGGAATAACTCACTGAAATCTGTCCGAACAAGAGTCTAGTAAACATCCCAGGGATGATAAAACTTGAAACACGAAATCATAAATTATAATTTAATAAATAATTATAAAAAATAATAATATAATAATAAAAAATTGAATTCAATAACATAATCAAACCAAAAACACTGAAATTTGAAATAGAGCGCCAAGTTCGCACATCGCTGAGCAAAGTCGCAGAATCGTTTTTAGTGTCTGATGAGGAATTTCCCCCACGAATCATTATCACTCAATTCTGCAAGTGGTTCTGATTTACTATCGCTGTTCTCTAGCCGGTCTAAAACCGCTTTTGACCTAAAGGGACGCTTTTTGGACGCCATGGACTTTTCTCAGTTTTCAGACAGAAAGAACAGTAATAATGCAGGCAGGGCGCCGGACAAAGCACTCGGGACAAAATGTATGTGAAATGGTTTGATACAGGAATGTTATACTATGTGATTTTAGTGTATTTTGTGAATGTCACTTTTACAATTTTCAAATTTCCCGCCAGTTCCATCCCCCGTATGTCCTGACGTCGCAGGGACCGGAACCCGGAAGACAGATGCCGGCATCGGCTGGAGGACATTGCCGGGGACACTGCAGGGGGGACATCGCGGGAGCGCAGGACAAGGTAAGTGATGAAGAGATCCCGGAACAGCGCTGAAAGGTATTCCCAAGTGTAGCTCGGGGTCACCGCTTGTGGTGCTGAAACTTTACCCCGAGCTACACTCAGGAATACCTCCAGGGGGGTTAAACCTGGCGGGGGACTGTAATGGTAAAAAACCTGATGAACGTAATTAAGTTGGATGGTTCCTCTGCATGGTAGTGGTTCCACCAGAATGACATAAAATTTAAGTTAAGTTACAATTTGGTCAATGGCATGACCGTGTTATGAATTTGATATCATCCTGGTGAAACCCCTACCATGCAGAGAAACCATCCATAACATTAATGAACCATTGCAGTAACACATTGAGTGTAAAAAATCATTTACCTTGTCCAACCCACAAAGGAGGGCAGCATCTTCTTCTTGAATAATGCTGGAAACTCCTAATGGTGAGACAGCATTCCTAGAAGAGTTGAAGCTGTTTGGCCTACCTCATCGCAGGCTATCTCCTCTTCAGTCTATCATGAATGCTGCTGCCAGACTCATCCACCTTACTAACTGTTCCATATCTGCCACCCTTCTCTGCCAATCCCTCCACTGGCCTCCACTCAGTGTCCTCCACCCCTCCCTGCCAATCCCTCCACTGGCCTCCACTCAGTGTCCTCCACCCCTCCCTGCCAATCCCTCCACTGGCCTCCACTCAGTGTCTTCTGCCCTTCTCTGCCAATCCCTCCACTGGCCTCCACTCAGGGTCTTCCGCCCTTCTCTGCCAATCCCTCCACTGGCCTCCACTCAGTGTCCTCCATCCCTCTCTGCCAATCCCTCCACTGGCTTCCCATTGCCCAACAGATAAAATTAAAAACATTAACAATCACATATAAAGCCATTTATAACTCTGCCCCAAATTATATCACCAATCTTGTCTCCAAATATCACCCCAACCGTACTCTCTGCTCCTTGCACAACCTCCTGCTCTCTAGCTCCCTTGTCTCCTCCTCCATGCTGGTCTCCAGGACTTCTCTAGAGCTTCCCCCATCCTCTGGAACTCTCTACACCAATTTATCAGGCTATTGCCTACTCTGCTCATTTTTAGGCGATCTCTGAAAACCTATCTCTTCAGGGAAGCCTATTCTCCCCTCAGCTAATAAAGGAATTTTCTACTCCTCCTACCAGTTCATCCCTCACAGTTACTACCTTTTGTACCACAAGCCCCTCCCTCATAGATTGTAAGCTCCAAGGAGCAGGGCCTCCTAACCCTCTTATATTTCACTGTATTGTTGCTGTATTGTCTCACGTTATATTGTAAATCTCTGAGCAAACTATTGGTGCTATATAAATCCTGTATAATAATAAGGGTGGCCATGAGATGTAGGGAAAGTAGATAAAAGGCCTGAAGAAGTGGTTTGGTTTGACCTTTCAAGAGGCTGAGTTGCCCACTTCTTATTTTATATTTGTTTTATGGCAGCATAAATGTCTACTCACCATAATTCCTGGCTCTGTTTCTGCTCACTGCAAAATTTCGCTCCTCTTTCTAAAACCCAACAGGTGAAGTGAGACTCCTTTTTGTTCATGTTGAACTTGCGCAGAAATCTCACCATCCGAAGTCCTCTACTGCCACATGGATTAAAGGCCAACTCCAGGATTGAATGCCCCTCGCCCCACCCATTAAAAACATTACTCTGAACCAGTGTCTCTAGTCTGGTCATGTGACATCACATTTCTTCTTCCACTGCCATTGGGAGGATCCCAGGAAACAGCACTACATAATTTTATGGTCCTGTTTTCTACATCATTCTTTGTTTGTGAGTCCAGGGCAAGGGGTGGGCCCTTAATACCTTGGTCCAATAGGAAATGGGCTGAATGACGCTAGACTTCAATCAAAGCAGCAGAAGAGCAGCAGTGGGTGAGCCTCTGGCGGACATTGAGTTACCAGGAGAAAAATAAATGTTTTTTTAGAGGGGACTGCAGGCTAGCTTCCTGCCTACTGACTATGGGCCCTGGCATATGAAGGGGCTGTATTCTATGGGAGGTGTGTGCCTGGGGGACCTTTTGGAGTAGTTTTTCTTTGGATTCAAGTCCATGTCTTTGGACACCAAGACAGACTCTCAGACTCTGAGACTGAGAGCTGGAGGACCAGGATACAGATTTGGGGCCTCTGTGCCCAAACCAGCATTGACTGCTTCAACCCCCTCCCGAACTCAGAGACTCACAGGAGATGTTAATATAATCAGCTCAAAACAACCTGATGCTGAGGTATCCTGCTGTAATCTGTTTATTATGGTGTTATGTGTTTACTGTTGTGTCTTTCTCCCATTGGTAATTGAGTTAATTGACTCACCCATTGTTTCTGTCTGTTGGCTAATCTTCCTGGAGGTTCCTACATGATGGGATTAGTCATGTGTCAACTTTACCTCGTTACCTAATTATTTTGGGATGTTTATCCCAATGTGTAATATTTGTTTTTATTGTTCACGTAGGGACTGCCCCTATTTCTGAAGTGTATACAAACGTATTTCTGTTCAAAAGAAATTGGTTTTTACCTCAACATCTTGTCTGTGTACGATGCTTGGGATAAAGGGCTGGTATTTTCTCTTGGTCTGCTAGAAGACTTTGGGGGGCAGGAGGCACTTTTTGGTGGACAACCCAGGCAGTATGCTAGGCGGTCCATCACAGGTTGATAGGTCGGTTAGGTAAATTAAATTTTTTTACCTCCTCTGTAATCAGTAGCGTAGTGTGTGATTGCTTTGGGTTGTTCTGGACTTCACTGGTTGCAGGTTTGATTGTTTCCCTCTGTGTTCTGGAGGTTTCTAAAATGTAGTTGGCTGGAAAGGTAAATCAGCAACCTGAACGCGTATGCCATCTCAGCCAATCCCTGGAGAAAGGTGCTCAGTAGGTGGCTGGGGAGTACATAAATAATAAAGGGCCTGGAGCTGCCTGTTGTTGTCCAGGTGGAGAAATTCTCAGTCTGAAGGGCTGTTGACCTTCTGGGTAGTTCAGCTGAAGTTCTTACAGGAGTTCATCGAGGTTTCAGCTAAATTGGAGCTGGCGGACCTACTTTTTTGAGAGCATCTGGATCTAATCAAGGAGTCTCACTAGGAGTCTGGTTTGAAGAGCAGGTGAATGTCTGAATGATTTTGGAAGGAGGCATCCAAGTATCAAAGGACATTGTGAGTACAGACCTGAGTCTAGGATCCTAGTGACTGTTTGCTGTTACATCCTTTGTGCAGCAGTGACAGTGCTTGCTGGGACTGGGACAATCCTAAGGGTGTCCTGGTACTGTCCATGCCCTTGGCTTTTACTAGAAAGACTGTTATAAGAAGTTTTGAGAAAGTGAAGAGTGTCCCCTTGCTACTGTACAGGGTTCCTGGAGTATTCCACAGCTCCTTGAACCCCATCCAATTTTGTTCAGCAATAACGTTAAAAAAGATACCCCTAGACCAGGGGTGTCAAACTGGTGGCCCTCCAGCTGTTGTGAAACTACAAGTTCTATCGTGCCTCTACCTTTGGAAGTCATGCTTGTAGGAGGAGCCAATTCGCCGTGACGGCACGCTTCCGGAGCCTCGTGAAGGTCCGGCGGCCATCTTAGTATATGGATGGTTAGTCCTATTTTTATCCTGGAATTATCGATGCATCTGTTTTATTGAATCTCCTTTGGAATAAATATTTATTTAATTATACTACACTATGGGCACCTTTTGTTTGGCTCTTTTGTGGAGCTATTTATTTCTAGAGCCCACCAAACAGCTTTATCCATCTCAGTATCCAGAGGAGGGAGTCCCTGTAAACACAGGCTGCAACACCCATCCATCCCTTGACGGGGACCTCTGGCTGATTGGTCACTTGATAAACTCCCATGGCTTTAATTACCATCTCTATGCTGATGACACGCAAATCTATCTTTCTACCTCTCACCTCACCCCTTCAGTCTCCACCCGCATTGCTAGCCTACTAAGTGACATATCGGCTTGGATGTCACTCCACTTCCTCAAACTCAACCTTTCCAAAACTGAGCTCCTAGTATTCCCCCTAGCCCGTGCCCCCTCCCCTGACTTCTCCATCAAGATCAACAACACTACCATCAGTCCCTCCCCTCATGCCAGGGTACTAGGTGTAATCCTAGACTCCCATCTGTCCTTCTAGCCCCAGATCCAATCGCTGACACAATCATGTAGCGTTCACCTCCACAACATCTCCAAGATACGGCCGTTCCTAACCCCGGAAACCACTAAGCAACTCATTCACTCCCTTGTTTTATCTCGCCTCGACTATTGTAACTCACTCCTCATTGGCCTACCTCATTGCAGGCTATCCCCTTGTCAGGGATCTCGGCGCCTCGGCGGTGCGCAGAGCGCCAACTCGTCCGATCAAGCGAACACTGAATCCTAGGCGATCGCGGCGGCGGCCGCGCATGCGCACTAGCGATCACGGCCACACCAATGAGAGCACAGGGCGGCCTATTTAAACCTGCCCTGTGCATCTCCAAATCGCCTTCTGGTCTTGTCCTGTTCCTGTGTTCCTGATTACTCCTGTGTTCCTGATACCTTGTTGCCGACCCAGCCTGTTCCTGATACTGCTGCCTTCTCCTGCTCTGACCCCTGGCTAAGTCCTGACTATTCTCTACCTGTTCCTGATTGCCTGACCTCCTGTTACTGAACCCGGCTTGTGACCTGTTATTCTTCTGCCTGCCGCTCTGCACTGTCTGCTCCGCTGTTACTGACCCGGCCCGTCTGACCACGCATACCTCTTCACGTCTGGCTCTCACCTGCTCTACGCCATTGGCTTCCGCCTCTACCACATCTGGTGTTCCTCGGGGGTCGCGACCTGGTCTCAGGCTGCTTCAAGTCCATCCCCACCATCAGGGGCTCTGGTGAACCAGCAGACTGGGGCTTAGACTCCGCACCCTGAGGGATTCCGGCCAGTGGGCTGCTAGAGGCTACCGCCAGTCGGTCGCTGACACCCCTCTTGAGTCTATCATGAATGTTGCTGCCAGACTCATCCACCTCCCTAACCGTTCTGTATCTGCCACCCCTCTCTGCCAATCCCTCCACTGGCTCCCAGTTGCCCAACGAATAAAATTCAAAACACTAACAATGACTTATAAAGCCGTCCACAACTCTGCCCCAATTTACATCACCGATCTTATCTCTAAATATCACCCAAACCGTACACTCCGCTCCTCGCAAGACCTCCTACTCCCTAGCTCCCTTATCTCCTCCTCCCATGCTCGTCTCCAAGACCTCTCCAGGGCGTCACCCATCCTCTGGAACACCCTACCCCAATCTATCAGACTATCACCTACTCTACTTACCTTTAGGCGATCACTGAAAACCTATCTCTTCAGGGAAGCCTATCCTGCCCTCTCCTAATACTGGAATCCTCTACTCTTCCAACCAGTCCATCCCCCACAGTTATTACCTATTGTACCATTCACCCCTCCCTCCTAGATTGTAAACTCCAAGGAGCAGGGCCCTCAAATCCCTCTTGTATTGAACTGTATTGTTACTGTATTGCCTCCCACTATAATGTAAAACGCTGATCAAACCGTTGGCGCTATAAAAAATCCTGTATAATAAAAATTACCGTACAAACCAGGAGCATTTGCTGTGCTGCCCGCCACCCAGAGGGAGGATATTCCTATGCCCGGCTTACCTTGCTTCCTTAAAGAGGACCTCTGGATGTATATTTACATGTGCATTTCCATTGCGCATCTGGTGAGTGCGTAATTTTACCACACCTTCAAGCACAAGCACTGACGCATCGCTGCAGTTGGCACTTTTAGCACAGATTGTCACCTTAATAACTTTTATTATTTATTTTATCCTATTCATTATACCTGAGTTTTATATATTATATTTGGTCATACAAACGGACGCTTTTATATTTTATAGCGCTGCACTTGGATTTATAAATTTTTTAAAGTTTTTATTTTGTTACCTTTTAGTGCATAGCTGCTTTCACCTAGAGCGCTCACTGATTTATATTCTTTTTATGCTTGTAACTGTCAATCTTGCAATGCCTCATGGGACTTGTAGTTTGGCAACAGCTGTACAGAAATTGTACAATTAGACTGTAATGCCTATGGTCAGCTTTGCATAGTCCTTCCTCATATATGCCTGAGACGTCAGTATGTTATTATGTCTTGATTTCATGCAATTCGTTTTTGGTATTTTTGAAAAAGAACATGCAACATATTCTAATCTAGGAAAAAATAATTGCTAGGGAGAAAATTAAAAATAATTATTCTGCAGCTGCATCCTCAAACACAGATCCTTCAGGTTCTACATGAGATCATATGTACAGCTATGTGTTTCCCAATACATTACATTATTATCTATGGAGATGATTAATGCTTAGTAAGACACTTCATGAGGCGGGAGTGGCAGTTGAACAAGATAGCCATGACTTAAAGGAAGAGCTACACAGAATAAATCACATACTAATGCCGCCTAAAAAAACAGAGGTGGACCTCAGGTGCAATCAACCACATATGTAGCTCATTACTCACAAAAATTCCTTCTCCGCATTTATGTTGTAAAGGCATTTAAAAGCATACTGGTTTTTGGCTACTTTTAATTTCCATTTTATAAACTGTTTTATTTATTTTGAAAAATTCTGTAATTTACAATTAAACATTAAATACGAGGGGTCAATCAAAAAAGCATGCCGGGCCTTCTAATAATAAAGTTTAACACTTGCTTTTTTGCAGCCTGTGAATAACTGACCAAGGTTCATAGACCCAGGGAAGGAAGGTAGGGGAAGGGAGGGGTGTCCCACCTCTTTGATTCACTATGCATTCTGTATAATCTGATCTCTCTGCTATTCCAGTTTCAAAGCATTGGCTGTAAAAATCGGTATTGAGCTAGTATAGGTAAAAGACACACAGTGAGCGCTCTCAAAGATGGTCCTTGCTCTACCTCAGAAGAAGTGCGTGCGCACGAAACGCGTCAGAGGGAGCCTGTGGACGTCGTTGACACTACGCCGCCGGTGCCATGTGGAGGCCCGGCGGCCACCTTTAATTTTAAGAGGGTCAGTGGGTCACTTTCACTTGCCACCTGATTACATGTTTTGTACTTGGTTTTTTGAAATAAATTGAAGTAATATACTACACTATGAGTATCTCTCTGTGTCCTCTGTGAGGCGTCTCTCTCCCAATTTCACAGCCACAGAGTGATTTCAATCCCAGCCCTGGTTCCATTGAAGAGGAATATCCTATCCTGGGAGCTTCCTGGCCTGCAGGATTTCGCTTTTCCACAAGAGGGCGTGATCATCATCCATTTCAGCACATATCTATTTTCTGACCAGAAGGAGAGAGGGGAATCTCCAGGATTTCTTACACACATGCGTACTTTAAATGCGCTTCTGGTTAGTTTGCATTCTTTCCATTGACACTGGGAATTAATGAGCACCTTTTCAGGACTATTATTGTGTTGATTTGCATGATTTGATCATTTTATATGTATAGGTATTGAGCTAGTGCTCTTGCGTTGACCTATCTACCTGCTGCTTGCAAGTGGTAAATATGAAATGCTGATAGAGAATACTTCATATTTACTTGATTTAAGAAAAAAAAATATATAGTAACGAGAATAAAAAATCCATTAAGGAAATATAAGAAATATATTAAAAAAAGTAAATAAAATATAAGAAAAATAAAGTTGCATGTTCTTTAAAAAGCCCTAATTTCAGTGGTGTACCTCTTAGATGTGTTTTAATGTGTTTTTACTGTTACCACAAATTTTGATGGCATCATGAATTTAGTTTTTTTTTTTATCAATGCGTACATGAAGGGATGACAATAATGAGGTCTAACAAACCGAAAATTGGTGAAATCGGCAAGTTGAGTGCTATTCAAAAAGGATCTACTCCATTATTTTGCCATTACTGTAGCATAGTGTACATTTACCAACCATGCTCAGATGTAGGCTCATTTAACGCCATTTCCCACAACTCGTTGGGTTCCTGGACACCCCCAGGTATAAGATAAGTCTCTCTGCTTCCTTCCCTCAGCACCTCGAAGAGGTAAGAACTGATGAGGCAAAGCTAGCTTGCAAGTGATCTGCAGCCAGGTGAGTGGACTTGCACTATCAGAACTGGTATGCGGGCAGCTTCTCCAGTGGGGAGCCCATCCCTGATTGCTACCAGAGTGCTCCAGTTAGGTGGGGTGGTCCTTTGTCTTCAGACGTTCACCTGTGGTAACAGAGCTACCCTGGACTTCACTGTGAGGGAAGCTACTCAGGGGGCCAGGTCAGGTTCCATTGTTAGAACTGGTGTCCGGGCAGCTTCTCCAGCAGACCCAACTACATTGGAGAGCCCATCCCTGATTGCTGCCAGAGTTCCAGTTATAGTGGGGTGGTCCTCTGTCCTCAGGCATTGGATCCTTCCAGTTGTCCACCTGTGTTACCAGAGCTACCCAGGACTTCACTGTGAGGGACACTATTTAGGGGGGTAGGTGGATGGCCTTCTATTGTCAGAACCAGTGTGAAGATAAGCTTCTCTAGCAGTTCCAGCTACATTGGAGAGCCCCTCCCCGATTGTTACCAGTGTACTCCAGTTATAATGGGGTTGTCCTTTGTCTCTGGGCATTAGATCCCTCCAGCTGTTCATCTGTGTTACCAGAGCTACCCTGGACCTTACTGTGAGGGACACTGTTTAGGGGGGGTAGGTGGACAGCCTTCTATTGTTGGAACTAGTGTGAAGGTAGCTTCTCTAGCAGATCCAGCTACATTGGAGAGCCCCTCCCCGATTGCTACCAGTGTACTCCAGTTATAATGGGGTTGTCCTTTGTCTCCGGGCACTGGATCCCTCCAGCTGTTCACCTGTGTTACCAGAGCTACCCTGGACCTTACTGTGAGGGACACTGTTTAGGGGGGTAGGTGGACGGCCTTCTATTGTCAGAACTAGTGTGAAGATAGCTTCTCTAGCAGATCCAGCTACATTGGAGAGCCCCTCCCCAATTGCTACCAGTGTACTCTAGTTATAATAGGGTTGTCCTTTGTCTCTGGGCATTGGATCCCTCCAGCTGTTCACCTGTGTTACCAGAGCTACCCTGGACCTTACTGTGAGGGACACTGTGCAGGGGGATAAGGCAAGTAGCTGTGTTCTGTACTATTTTAATGAAGCAGTGATTCTCTTCACTGTCTGTTATTATAGAGAGTTATGGTCTTATAGTGACCAGGCGATGCATGTAAGAGGGAGCTATTGCCCTTGATACTTTTTACTTGTCCATTGGTGTGGAGCTAGGGGGGGGGGGGGTCCATATATAGAGAGGGAGGACCAGTAGAAAAGGGGGATTGTGGGCCTGGAAATAAAGAGATGGAGGAGTAGTGTGGACCTCTTCATAGGGGCCCACATACCAATATCCATGGACTGAAAAGGGTGACCATGACCATGACTTTTGGAACATTGGTGCATCATAATATATCACCCTACTTATTAACACCCATGAATTGAACAAGTTTTAGATTGGGAGTTTTTCCATAGTTACGGACTTTATCCACCTATTCAGGACTGATGGTATCAGATGTTTAGGAATGAACTATAATGCATATATAGCATGTTGCTATGAGATATATTTATTTATTACAGGTACTTATATAGCACCATCTATTTATGCTTTACATATATATTGTACATTCACATCAGTTCCTAACCCTCAAGAGGCGTACAGTCTAAGGTCCCTAACTCACATTCATACATACACATACTAGGGCCAATTTAGACAGGAGACAAATAAGCTACCAGCATGTCTTTATATACAACATCTTTACTTGTTACAAGCAACACTGTTCAGTAAACAAGTTAAGGAAAACAATTGTGTGTAATGAACCGCATGTGAAGTGGGTAGAATCTCATAAGGGTTGAGGCAGCTGTCGGGGACAGAAGTAAAGCCCTATGAAGGATGTAGAACTGTCATGCATTCATGTCCAGCATATACCTGGAGAAATCCCTTAGCAGCTGTTTATGGGATAGGAGTGGTGGTGATCAATCATGATCAGTTGGAGAAGTAATAGGTTAGACCTCTCGAGAGCAGCAGCCAATATGCCTGGTCACCAGCACCAGCTGTGGACTTGAACGATGATAATTTAGTTTGGACCACCATAGTACATAAGGTTTTGCCAAGACATTATTACTACTATACAGGCCTAGGGGCTGCCAAAAGAAACATTATGAGACTACAGTGGAAACCGTTGGGGCGAAGTGGTGCTTCAGCTTACTGTCCGTGCAATGCTGTTGACCAAGAAGCCCCCTGTAGACCTAGGAACTGGCTTAACAACTTGGACACTAGGGGGCCCTCCTACAGGCTGCCATATTACTCCGAATGAGTCAAAGAGACATTGCTGTCAAGAGTCCATGTTTGTGCAGCTTTCATTATTCTGTGGTGCATGCTTGTTTTATTTGCTATCCTGATCCTGTTTTGCATTATTGCTTCAAATTTTGCACTTGTTTAGTAAACTGTTGGTTACATTTTGGGCTTGTTTACACATATGCCAGCCATTGCTGCCCCTCTGAGGAATGATACATGGTGGATGGCTTTTCAGAGGGTGGTTGACAGTCCTTTGCAAGGTGATATATCATTTTATCACTGCCTGTTTTAACCAAGAAAAATCCACACCATAGTACCAAAATCATGTGCATTGCATATGGTTGAGGTCACAATCACTTGACTGGATCTTGTTTGGGGGTGGTACTGCCTTTTGAATGCAATGGATTTTTGCCACACTCTTGGCATATGTACAGCCCCCAGGCAGGGGCGGACTGACAACTCATGGGGCCCCCGGGCAATAGGGGGTCATGGGGCCCCTGTGTCCTTGCCCAAACTCAAAAAAGCCTATGAAAAAGGTACCAGGTGCATCTCATGGGGCCCCCTACTGACCCCGGGCTCTCGGACAGTGCCCGAGTTTTCAAATGGTCAGTCCGCCCCTGCCCCCAGGATCCTGTGTAAAGGTTATGGGGCAGTCAGGGACTGGTAGCACTGCAGCTCAACTGCCTTTATGTTTCCACCCTGACTGCAAGGGTAAACTAGGCCTAACACTGTGATTAGAGATGAGCGAATCGAACTTGGCGAAGTGGAATTCGTTTCGAATATTAGGAAAAATTCGATTCGCACCGAATCCGAAAATTAGCAAACTTCGGATGCACGAATCAAATTTTTCCCGATCGGCCGATTTTCATCCCTTCTACAGCCGGCAAAAAGTGTCCCTGCAGAGAGCTCCGCTATTTCTGACAGTTCTCTGACAGTTCCTTCACATTTACAGCGGTTGAAACATTGTATCTATTTGTTTCCATTTAGGATACAGATGTTTTTATTCGGAAACAAATAGATACAATGTTTCAACCGCTGTAAATGTGAAGGAACTGTCAGAGAACTGTCAGAAATAGCGGAGCTCTCTGCAGATACACTTTTTGCTGTACTGGAATTCTTCTTATTTTCATCCTACTTCTTATTCTTCTTCATCCTCATCCTCTTCTTCTTCTTCTTCATCCTCATCCTCATCCTCTTCTTCTTCTTCTTCTTCATCCTCATCCTCTTCCTCTTCTTCTTCTTCTTCTTCATCCTCATCCTCTTCCTCTTCTTCTTCTTCTTCATCCTCATCCTCTTCTTCATCCTCATTCTCTTCTTCTTCTTCATCCTCATCTTCTTCTTCTTCTTCATCCTCATCTTCTTCTTTTTCTTCTTCTTCATCCTCATCTTCTTCTTCTTCTTCTTCATCCTCATCTTCTTCTTCTTCTTCTTCATCCTCATCTTCTTCTTCTTCTTCTTCTCCATCCTCATCTTCTTCTTCTTCTTCTTCATCCTCATCCTCTTCTTCTTCTTCATCCTCATCTTCTTTTTCTTCATCTTCTTCTTCTTCTAACTTCTTCATCATCTTCTTCATCATCTTCTTCTTCTTCATCCTCATCTTCTTCTTCTTCTTCATCCTCATCCTCTTCTTCTTCTTCCTCATCCTCTTCTTCTTCTTCTTCTTCTTCTTCATCCTCATCTTCTTCTTCTTCCTCATCTTCTTCTTCTTCTTCTTCCTCATCTTCTTCTTCTTCTTCTTCATCCTCATCTTCTTCTTCTTCTTCATCCTCATCCTCTTCTTCTTCATCCTCATCCTCTTCTTCTTCTTCTTCATCTTCTTCTTCTTCTTCATCTTCTTCTTCATCTTCTTCTTCTTCATCTTCTTGTTCTTCATCTTCTTGTTCTTCATCTTCTTCTTCTTCTTCATCATCTTTTTCTTCTTCTTCTTCATCTTCTTCTTCTTCATCATCTTCTTCTTCATCATCTTCTTCTTCATCATCTTCTTCATCATCTTCTTCTTCATCATCCTCATCTTCTTCTTCTTCTTCTTCTTCTTCATCATCCTCATCCTCTTCTTCTTCTTCCTCATCCTCATCTTCTTCTTCTTCTTCTTCATCTTCTTCTTCTTCATCTTCTTCTTCTTCTTCTTCATCATCTTCTTCTTCTTCTTCATCATCTTCTTCATCATCTTCTTCATCATCTTCTTCTTCATCTTCTTCTTCATCTTCTTCTTCTTCATCTTCTTCTTCATCTTCTTCTTCTTCTTCTTCATCCTCATCTTCTTCTTCTTCATCCTCATCCTCTTCTTCTTCTTCCTCATCCTCTTCTTCTTCTTCTTCATCATCATCTTCTTCTTCTTCTTCATCTTCTTCTTCTTCATCATCTTCTTCTTCTTCATCATCTTCTTCTTCTTCTTCATCATCTTCTTCTTCTTCTTCATCATCTTCTTCTTCTTCATCATCTTCTTCTTCATCATCTTCTTCTTCATCATCTTCTTCATCATCTTCTTCTTCATCTTCTTCTTCTTCATCTTCTTCTTCATCTTCTTCTTCTTCTTCATCTTCTTCTTCTTCATCATCTTCTTCTTCTTCATCATCTTCATCTTCTTCTTCAACTTCTTCATCTTCTTCATCTTCTTCATCTTCTTCTTCTTCTTCATCTTCTTCTTCTTCTTCATCTTCTTCTTCTTCTTCTTCATCTTCTTCGTCGTGCCCCGTGACTGCCCAAATGAGTGAAGTGTGCGGTGATTCTAAGATCGACGGCACTCATCTGCATGTCATACTGACTGACAGTATTATTTCTCTTCCCCAGCAGACTCCAAGGGCATTTAAATTAAAGGTACAGTGTTCTGCACTAATATAAAGGCTCTCTGAAGCCTAGAAACCCTTTTAATAAGTTAAATTCGCAGCGAATAAATTCGCATCGAATCAAATTTATTCCGCAAATTCGGCGAATCAGCCGAATCGAATTTTTGAATAATTCGCTCATCTCTAACTGTGATCATTCAGCCTATTACCTATTCCAGCCTTTTTCAACCTTTTTGTTGCAGACTAACCCTTGAAATAATTTTAGGTCTTTGGGAACCTCTGATGTAAACAGTTCATTGGCAGTCAGTGGGCATAATACCACATCCATTGGTGTCCAGTGGCAAGAATGTCCCTCTACAGTGGTGGTCAGAATGCCACCCTTATGGGCATCTACAAAGATCTTTGGTGTCATACCACTGGTTCTGCCAAATAGCATTGGCCCCGCAACTATGCAAACACTATTAGATGGGAGGTCAATCAGCCACAGATCAAGGACCCTCTAGACACCTCTGGAGGAACCCTGGTTCAGAACGGCTGAACTATTCTGTTAAACTTACTACCCCATGATATTGGTTTCTTATTATAAGGATCTCTTCCATACTGGTGGCTATATCAATGCTTTCAGTAGAAAATATATCTCTGGTATTACTAAGCTGGCAATGTATTGTTCCTGAATACAAACCTGTAAAATATTTAAAGGGTCTTTCCAGGCCAACTTCAACTGTGTCTCCTGTCTGTCTGTAGGGTGTTTGGATATTGCACCGTCATTATGAATTGATACCCTGTGGCCTGCACATTAAAAGGAAGCTGAATCTGCGGAATGTTAAGGATGAGCCAAGGATTCCTGACTGACAGGGGAGATAAGCAGAGCCTGACATGAAACACATGCAGGAAACCGTACCAGGCCTTGTTGTCTCCAGCTCAGGTTGCAGGGCCAGATGCACCCAAAGACATAGAACAAAATGGTCAGTGTGGGCTAAACAAGCTGAAATCCCGGGATGGTGGGATTTATATTAGATTAGGAGAGATAGAGGGGTATTGCTCATGGGGTGCTGATGTGATTTACAATTCTTTGTTAAAGCGGTAAAGTTCAATATCTTGTAAGATCTGAGATTGTACAAGTTGTTTCATCAATGGCTTTTAAGTCATTAATGTTTTGTATTAATTTATCCTTTCTGAATTTTTTTTACCCTGGAGTAGATCTTGAAATTATTTTGAGATCTCAGAGAACCCCTTTACATTTCATGGTAAAAAAAAAAAAGCATGGACAATGCATGGCAAAATAATTCGATTGTAAGCTCTTATGAGCAATGTCCTCCTAACTTTTCTTCTATCGTATTCTAACTGTACTGTCACCCTCAGGGGCGGACTGACAACTCATGGGGATCATGGGGCCCCTGTGTCCTTGCCCAAACTCAAAAAAGCCTATGAAAAAGGTACCAGGGGCATCTCATGGGGCCCCCTACTGACCCCGGGCCCTCGGCAGTGCCCGAGTTTCCAAATGGTCAGTCCACCCCTTGCACTGACTCCAACACTGTACCCAAATTAAATTTATATCATTTTTTTTTCACACAAATATAGCTTTCTTTAGGTGGTGTTTGATCACCACTAAGTTTTTTATGTTTTATGCTATAAATGAAAAAAGACCGAACATTTTGAAAAAAGATATTTTTTTTTGTCATAAAAAAATATCAAATAAAAAAAAAATGTTAAAAAATACAATTTCTTCATGAATTTAGGTTAAACTGTATTCTGCTATATGTTTTTGGTTTAAAAAAAATCCCAATAAGTTTATATTAATTGGTTGTGAAAATGATATCGTCTACAAATGAAGGTACAGTGCACCCCCTGTGTCAGTAGGGTACCCCCTACTGACACAGGGCCCTCGTGCAGTGCCCGAGTTTCTAAATGGTCAGTCCGCCCTTGGTCACCCTTTATGTTGTACAGCATCGTGCAAACTATTGGCGATAAATAAATACTACATAAAAATTAAGTAGTTTGGTATACCTAGAATCGGCCAGACTGACCGTCTTCACCACGTCTAGATGACTAAATGCATTGAGTTGCTGCCATGTGATTGGCTGATTACCAATTTGTGTTACCAAGCAATTGAACAGGTGTACATAAAAAAGTGGCCAATGAGTGTATATATAAAAGTGCAGAAACTTTTTGAAGACCATATATATATATTTATATATACATACATATACATACACACACACTGTATATACAGATATATCTTAAATTGGAGATATATCTTAGAAGGATCAGGCCCTCCTATCCCTCTTGTATTGAACTGTATTGTTGCTGTATTGTCTCCCGTTATATTGTAAAGTGCTGAGCAAACTGTTGGCGCTATATAAATCCTGTATAATAATAATAATAATATATAAATCCTGTATAATAATAATAATATATAAATCCTGTATAATAATAATATATAAATCCTGTATAATAATAATAAAATATATATATATATATATATATATATATACACATACACACAGTATATTGTTTCTAAAGTTATGGATTAATTTCACTGACAGTTCATTTGTGAATATTTTATTACAGTATTTAAAAAGTACATATACATTTCATTTTTCTTTATACAGAAATTGACTTTGCTCCCAGTATTTGTATTTTCACCAAAATTTGCCTTTTATCTCTCACTGAAAAGAGATCATGAAGTCTGTTAAGTTATTTATAATAAAACAAATATACTTGGTTGTGGCTTTTGTTTTTCCACAGAGGTTCCCAAAACTTAAAATGACTATATACAGAGAAGGAGGCAGTACAGATTTTATTGGGGGTGGGGGAGGGGGTAGTGCAGACCTCTAGGCTGATCCTTTTTTTTTTTTTAATTTTGGATTGAGTAGTACAGGGTTTAGACCCTCTGTTGGGTTTTTATTGGGGAGATTTACTTCTTTATTTACACTGGTGACCATTGTCGCTGAGTAGGAAAATGAGGGGAAATCCAAAATGTTAGAGTTGTCACCAACAAACAAAATAAGGGGAAATCGGCCAATAGGGACACCTGTTCGGGAACAACTGTCTAAGATTTCCCTTCGCTAACTTCACATTTTATCTCTGGGAAAGGACGTAATGGGAATTTTCCCCAATAGTGCATACTTTATCCAAAACTAAACATACTCTTTAATAATAGAATACAAATGGCCAAGATACACTGTGATCTACAATAAGCATTCATTGGTTTATAACAGAACTGTAAAAGGTGGTTTCTGATTGGCTGACATGCAAACCCCCCCTTAAAATAAAAAATAAAATTTAAAGTCAGTAGCTACACATACTGTAGCTGCTGATTTTTAATATTAGGGCATCCAGTGGTGTCCTCACCCGAGATGATTCTTCAATCAGCCATCGGGTGCTGGCGCCGCCATCTTGACTAAAGGAAACAAGCAGTGAAGCCCTGCGGCTTCACATCCAGTCACCTACTGCCCATGTGCGAAGCACGCACATTTCACGCTTTGTGAATAGGCCACCGTCTTCTGGGACCTGTGAAGTGTCCCATAGGGCTGCGGGGGAAGGAGGAGGGGGGGGGACGACTTATGGATCAGTTCACAGCAGCGAACTGATCTGGAAGTGGGAGTGGGACCTGTCAAAACCAGGTACCCACTCCACCCCAAAAGGTGTCAAATGTGGCAGCAGAGGGGGGGGGGAGGCAGGGAAGCGGAGCTTCCCCTTTTTGCTGGAATTCTGCTTTAAATAAGACTTCTTGAATTCACTAGCTTCAGAATTTCAATGAAAGCTAAGATTTGACCCGATAACCAAAATCCATTGGAAGTCACTGCACATTGTTCAGGGAATATCAGCTTAGGTGCAGCAAAGTAACATCAGTAGATATAATGAAAGTGGTACTCTTGGGTTTTGAGTAGGAGTATGTGTCCAAACAAGAGGAGTTAATACTGTCCAGTGGATCACAGTCCATCTTCATGAAGACTTGTTGAAGTCACATCTGGACAAAGACAGACTGCAATCCACCAAAACCTTGGATAGAATAAACACTACTGGTTTGGACGCATACTCCTGATTTTATAACCAAGTCATCCCTAAATGCCAGTGAAAACTTGATTTCTAACTATAGCACAAGTGTCCCCATTGGAAAATGTACTCTGTCCTAATGTCCCTGTCCTGGAGACAATTGTAACATTTTGAATTTTACACACATTTTTGTCCCGGTAAGAATGGTCTCCAGGACAGCTAAAGAGGGTGAATATCCCAGGTGGGTAGATCCAGACAGCATGGAAATCTTACAGAGGATCTAATCCTTCCCTACAATATCAAAAAATAAAAATATTTTTGTCTTTGCTACAGATACACTTTAAGCAAAACACATAAACTATTTAATACACCTTAAGATGCTGGCTTAAATGTGGATAGTGCTGCTTATATTTATTGTGTTATGATGGACTTTTTCTCAAGAGGGACCTTCAAATGGTTATACTGACCATGTATCTGTCTGTCGCTTGGACTAACCCTTTGCCTATATAATGACCATGTATCTGTCTGTGACTTGGACCAACCCTTTGCCTGTATACTGATCATGTATCTGTCTGCCACCTGGACCGACCCTTTGCCTGTATACTGACCATGTATCTGTCTGTGTCTTGGACCAACCCTTTGCCTGTATACTGATCATGTATATGTCTGCCACCTGGACCGACCCTTTGCCTGTATACTGACCATGTATCTGTCTGCCACCTGGACCGACCCTTTGCCTGTATACTGACCATGTATCTGTCTGCCACCTGGACCGACCCTTTGCCTGTATACTGACCATGTATCTGTCTGCCACCTGGACCGACCCTTTGCCTGTATACTGACCATGTATCTGTCTGCCACCTGGACTGACCCTTTGCCTGTATACTGACCATGTATCTGTCTGCCACCTGGACCGACCCTTTGCCTGTATACTGACCATGTATCTGTCTGCCACCTGGACCGACCCTTTGCTTGTATACTGACCATGTATCTGTCTGCCACCTGGACCGATCCTTTGCTTGTATACTGACCATGTATCTGTCTGCCACCTGGACCGACCCTTTCCCTGTATACTGATCAAGTATCTGTCTGCCACCTGGACCGACCCTTTGCCTGTATACTGACCATGTATCTGTCTGCCACCTGGATTGACCCTTTGCCTGTATACTGACCATGTATCTGTCTGCCACCTGGACCGACCCTTTGCCTGTATACTGATCATGTATCTGTCTGCCACCTGGACCGACCCTTTGCCTGTATACTGATCATGTATCTGTCTGCCACCTGGGCCGACACTTTGCCTGTATACTGACCATGTATCTGTCTGTCGCTTGGACCGACCCTTTGCCTGTATACTGACCATGTATCTGTCTGCCACCTGGACCGACCCTTTGCCTGTATACTGATCATGTATCTGTCTGCCACCTGGACCGACCCTTTGCCTGTATACTGATCATGTATCTGTCTGCCACCTGGACCGACCCTTTGCTTGTATACTGACCAAGTATCTGTCTGCCACCTGGACCGACCCTTTGCCTGTATACTGATCATGTATCTGTCTGCCACCTGGACCGACCCTTTGCTTGTATACTGACCATGTATCTGTCTGCCACCTGGACCGACCCTTTGCCTGTATACTGATCATGTACCTGACATCCATCTGGACTGACCCTTTACCCGTTTTTCAACCATGTTTGTGCCTCCTGCCTGGACTGACCCCTTTTGCCTGCATACTGACCACATATCAGTCTGCTGCCTGGAAGCCTGGACAGACTCTTTGTCTGTATACTGACTATGTACTCTACTACCATCTGGACTGACCCTTTACCTGTATACTGACCATTTATCTGTCTGCCACCTGGACCAACCCTTTGTCTGTATACTGACCATGTATCTGTCTGCAGCCTGGACCGACACTTTGCCTGTATACTGACCATATACTTGACTGTCACCTGGACTGACCTATTTATCAACCATGTTTGTGCCTCCTGCCTGGACTGACCCCTTTTGCCTGCATACTGACCACATATGGGGCTGCTGCCTGGATGCCTGGACTGACCTTTTGCCTGCATACTGACCATATATTGGTCTTCTTCCTTGATGCCTGGACTGACCCTATGCCTACATACTGAACACATATTTGTCTGCTGTCTGGGTGTCTAGACTGCCTCTTTGGCTGTTTCTCAACCGCATTTCTACCTGCTGCCTGGACCAATCTTCTGCCTGTACTGACCCTTTTGTATGATCCATTGACCATGTTCTTGACAAGGCATTAGTACAAGCCATCCTCAGCAGACATCTATACTCCTGGTACCACAGATTCTCTGTGTTCACACTTTGCTAAGCCTCCTGTACTTCCTGGCCAGTGAACATTGCATTGTGTATAATGTCTGGGGCAACTAAGTACCAATAGGGCTGCTTACCTTAAGGGAACAGAGGCTTTGTTAGGTGAAGCTACACTACTCCAGCTATATTCCCTGATCATACATACTGAGGCAAGCATTACAGTGTCTTAAAATACTGTTTTTTATTAACCAACAAAAAGCACTTCTTGCCCTCCTACTCGAGTGCACCATGCTGAAGTAGACGGGAAAACGCTACACCTGTTTGCACAAATGTCCTCACACATACTTGAGGAGCTGGGGTATAAAGGTTGGGTGTGTCTGACCAAGGTCTTCTCGGTCACGGAGTCCACTACCTAGTGTGGTCAGACTCTGATGTCTATTAGTCTATGCAGTCATAGTTAGATTGCACAACTGCTAATCAGGAAAAACAGGTTAGGAGTATAAAATTTGGTTTGTTAATTCAATGTCTATCTGAATAAATATTTTTCTCTGTAGCTGTAGCGTTCTTACAAGGTGTTTTGAGCAGGTTCTTCCGCCTATTACAAGGTCTGTACTTGCAAATATTAGATCCCCAGAGAATGACGTTGGCTTTTCTGCTCTCCACATTTGACCTCCTTTGTGGAAACGGGGTTCAGTTCTGGCCTCCAGTAAGTTTGTGGAAAAGTTCTTCATCCAAGGTTTCATTCTGGTCTTTGGAGCGGGTGGACAGAAAGATGTACCCTCCTATGTACTCATGGACCACTTTGCAACTTGCACCTTGACATGTAAAGGCGATAGATATATTAGGATCAAAGTCAATGGCAACCTGAAAGGCAGAAAACAAAACACACTTTCATTAATATATATTAATATTATTAGACAGGACTTATAGAGCCAACAGTTTGCGCAGCGCTTTACAAAATGAAGGCAGACATTACAGTTACAATACAATTTGATACAAAATAAATGATAACAATGGGTATGGGTAATATACAGTTGCAAGAAAAAGTATGTGAACCCCTTGGGATTACGTGGAGTTTTGCATGAATCGGGCATAAAATGTGTCATCTGAGTCACAACAATAGAAGAACACAATCTGCTGAACATAATACTACACAAACATTAGATGTTGTCATGGTTTAATTGCACATAACATGTAAACATTCACAGTGCAGGGAGGAAAAAGTATGTGAGGCCCTAGCTTAATGACTTCTCCCAGAGCTAATTGGAGCCAGGAGTGAGCCAACCTTGACTCCAATCAGTGTGATGATATTGGATGTGTTGCTGACAGCTGTCCTGCCCTTAAAAAACACACACCTGTTTTGGGTTTACTGGTTTCAAGAAGCACTGTGTGATGTGAACCATGCCTCGCAGCAAAGAGCTCTCAGAAGACCTACGATCTTCCTTACATGTTATGTGCAATTAAACCATGGCAACATCTAATGTTTGTGTAGTATTATGTTCAGCAGACTGTGTTCTTCTATTGTTGTGACTTAGATGACACATTTTATGCCCAATTCATGCAAAACTCCACGTAATCCCAAGGGGTTCACATACATTTTCTTGCAACTGTATATTCTATTTTATAAACAGAAAATTGACAAATCCTCAATGAATGCAAAGCGTTCTCTGATTGGACAAGGTGGAGAGGCGGGGTGGTAATCTCACAATCACCATCGCATCCATTTGGAAAACACTTGGCATTCATTGAGAAAATTAATATTATTATACAGGATTTATATTACAACATAAGGGCAGACAGTACAATTACAATACAATTTAATACAGGAGGATTCAGAGGGCCCTGGTCATTAGAGCTTACAATCTAAGTCTCCTAGATTGTAAGCTCGAAAGAGCAGGGCCCTCGAACCCCTCGTGTATCACATTGTATTGTTTTTGTACTGTCACATGTTCTGTCTCCCTTTGTAATGTACAGCGCTGAGCGAACTATTGGCGCTTTATAAATACTGTATAATAATAATAATATAATAAGAGGGAGGGTCAAGAGATATAAAAGGTAATAACTGTGGGGGATGAGTTGATGGAGAAAATAAAATGGTAAATAGCACCCATTTGTTCACAGCGCTGAACAAAAGACACCACAAAACCACATAAAAAAGCCATGAAGCCGTCACAAGGATTACAATGTACATAAAATACTCACTGCTGCTCATCCACAGTAACTGTGAACTCTCGTGCAGATTGACGGTGCTTGCTGAATGCTTCTGTCAGCTGCTCATCCATCTTAGTGACATAATGCGGCACCCACATAGAAGATCACAAGTTTTCTTTATTAGTCACAAGTTAAAAAGTTACAATGTAGATCCCAACGTTTATGCGTTTCAACCTTTTGTGGGTCTTGGTCACAGCCCATAGCTATGAGTAAGGCCCACACAGGGCTGAAACACGTAAGTCTTGAGATCTACGTGGTAACTTTTAAACCTGTGACTCATAAAGAGAAATTAAGACTCCGCTCTGGACAATGGATCGAATTATAGACTCCTCCTTATGTGTTACGTCAGGATTGACTTCATTGACTTAAGTCAGTCCTGAAATAATGAATGGGTAGGAGGCTATTATTTGATCCGTTGTCCAGAATGGAGTCTCTTATTCCTGTTAACAGACGCAGCATGATCAGATATTAAAGAGAACTTGCAATCTACTAAGCATTTGCTGCTTCGTGTTACTATAAGGATGACAACAACATATGATATCATAGGTAAAACTGCTTTCCATTGGTCAAAGCAGGAGTATTTTCAAGTGATTTTGGAGCTTTTTTTTCTCTTCAGACATGTTTTTTGGGTGTTTTCAGGCTTGAATGTTTTTTTTCTAAGCCAATGGAATGCTAGTTACTAGAAGGAGGGGAGGCAAGAATTAGTACAAAACATACCTTTTCAGTCCTTATAGACTTTAAGTGTAGTTATCAGGTATAAGGTGTTTTAAACAGGTTCTTCTGCCTATTGCAAAGTTGGCTTTTCTGTTTTCTACATTTGACCTCATTGGTTGAAAGGGGGTTCAGATCTGGCCTTCAGCAAGTCTATGGAAAAGTTCTTCACCCAAGGTTTCATTCTGGTCTTTGGAGTGGTGGAGAGGAAGATGTAACGTCCTATGTCACAGGTGTCAAACTGGTGGCCCTCCAGCTGTTGCCAAACTACAAGACCCATGAGGCATTGCAAGATTGACAGCTACAAGCATGACTTCCAAAGGAAGAAGCATGATGGGACTTGTAGTTTCGCAACAGCTGGAGGACCGCCAGTTTGACACCCCTGTCCTACATGCTCCCATTGAAGTCTATAAGGTCCAAAAGTGTGACTCTGCCCCACAGCAGCCCATGTACTTTCTTAACCTCTTCACGCCGGCCGAACGAAAATGTGCAGCCTCCTGGCGTCAGGGCCTAGACGCCAAGCGGCCGCACATTTGCGTTCTATTAAAAAAGGACATACAGTGGGGATCGAAAGTTTGGGCACCCCAGCTAAAAATTTGTATTAATGCGCATAAAGAAGCCAAGGAAAGATGGAAAATCTCCAAAAGGCATCAAATTACAGATTAGACATTCTTATAATATGTCAACAAAAGTTAGATTTTATTTCCATCATTTACACTTTCAAAATAACAGAAAACAAAAAAATGGCGTCTGCAAAAGTTTGGGGAGCCCTGCAGAGTTAATATCTTGTACTGCCCCCTTTGGCAAGTATCACAGCTTGTAAACGCTTTTTGTAGCCAGCCAAGAGTCTTTCAATTCTTGTTTGAGGTATCTTTGCCCATTCTTCCTTACAAAAGTCTTCCAGTTCTTTGAGATTTCTGGGCTGTCTGTCACGCACTGCTCTTTTAAGGTCTATCCATAGATTTTCAATTATGTTGAGGTCAGGAGATTGTGAAGGCCATGGCAAAACCTTCAGTTTACGCCTCTTGATGTAATCCCCCATGGATTTCGAGGTGTGTTTAGGATCATTATCCATTTGTAGAAGCCATCCTCTCTTTAACTTCAGCTTTTTCACAGATGGCATCAAGTTACCATCCAAAATTTGCTGAAATTTTATTGAATCCATTTTTCCTTCTACTCGTGAGATATTCCCTGTGCCACTGGCTGCAACACAACCCCAAAGCATGATTGATCCAACCCCATGCTTAACAGTTGGACAGAGGTTCTTTTCATTAAATTCTGTGCCCCTTCTTCTCCAAACGTACCTTTGCTCATCCCGGCCAAAAAGTTCAATTTTAACCTCATCGGTCCACAGAACTTGTTTCCAAAATGCATCAGGCTTGTCTATATGTTCATTTGCAAAGTTCAAACGATGATTTTTGTGGTGAGGACGTAGAAGAGGTTTTCTTCTGATGACTCTTCCATGAAGACCATATTTGTACAAGTATCTCTTTATAGTGGAATAGTGTACCACAACTCCAGTGTCTGCCAGATCTTTCTGGAGGGATCGTGCAGTCAAACGTGGGTTTTGAATTGTTTTTCTCACAATCCTGCGAGCTATTCTGTCTGATATTTTTCTTGGTCTTCCAGATCTTGCTTTAACTTCCACTGTTCCTGATGACTGCCATTTCTTAACTACATTCCGAACAGAGGATATTGACATCTGAAAACGTTTTGCTATCTTCTTATAGCCTTCTCCAGCTTTGTGAGCGTCAACTATTTTCAGTTTCAGTTTTCTAGACAACTGTTTAGAAGAACCTATGGTGCTGATTGTTGGGGCAAGGTCAGATGAGTCTGGGCATTTAAAACCCTTGAGATTGACATCACCTGGTCTTCCCAGACGATGATTGAGAACAATCCATGACACTGGCAGGTCTCAGCTTTGCAAAGGGGGCAGTGCATGCTATAAATTCTGCAGGGTGCCCAAACTTTTGCAGACGCCATTTTTTTGTTTTCTGTTATTTTGAAAGTGTAAATGATGGAAATAAAATCTAACTTTTGTTGACATATTATAAGAATGTCTAATCTGTAATTTGATGCCTTTTGGAGATTTTTCCATCTTTCCTTGGCTTCTTTATGCACATTAATACAAATTTTTAGCTGGGGTGCCAAAACATTCGATCCCCACTGTATGTGCCGAGAGCATGCGCCCTTCCAGGGGCGGACTGACCATTCGAGCACTTGGGCACTGCCCGAGGGTCCGGGGTCAGTAAGGGGCCCCATGAGATGCCCCTTAGCACCTGGCTTTTTCATAGGCTTTTTTGGGTTTGGGCGAGGACACAGGGACACCATTATCCCCTATTGCCCGGGGGCCACATGAGCTGTCAGTCTGCCCCTGCTCCCAGCACACATGTCCGGTACTCACGGAAAGGTCCCGATCTCCTCTTTTGATCAGGACCTTTCCCGATCATGTGACCGCCGTGACGGCGGTCACATGACCCTAAACCCCGCCCCACCTCCTGGCTTCTGAAATTCTTAAAGGGCTGGGAGGCGCCGGCGTGAAGGGGTTAAGCTACAACTTTTAAACGGCACTCAAGCGTGAAGGGGCACCATTAAATATAGTGAGAAACTGAATGTTGAGTGTTGAACCACTTAAGCCAACATGTTTCAAATTGCTCTGTGTGAATGAGGTTGTAAAATTCTCAAAAAAAGTTAAAAAAAAAAAACACTCATACTCATGTGTGAATTGGTGCTAAGGCAGGCCATAGACGAATTGAAATCCGAAGGTTCTGTTGAGCGACAAAATGAAAATAGTTCATATGATTGTGCCATCAATTGTTTTGTTTTTCTAATAAAAAAAAATCCATCATGTTGGACCAAGCACTTTTGATTGCGGTATGAAAATTGTATGTCGCAGCTGGCACACTAATGATGTGAAAAACGAATGATTCAAAATTTTCCTTTGGTTCTCACATAGTCTATGGCCTGCTTAAGCGTCAGTGGAATGACTAGGTGAACCGGCTTAGATAAGACAACTGACCTGCTGTATTTCCCAGTTGACATTCCATTGTTTCATGTTGGAGAACCTCCAGGTGGAAATGGGGTCTCCAGTCGTCATATCTATTCTGATAAGTCTGTTGTAGGAAACTCCAAGTACTTCATCTTTCTTGAGATCCCGAAACCTTTATAGAAGGAAAACATTTTATTACGCCCATAAAACAGAACACAGCAACACATTTTTATTTTATGATGTTAAGACAAGACAGCCGTATGGATGCAGGAACAAGCAATCCGTCTCATTACAGGGAGTCTAAAAACAAGGGTGGATCTTGGCAAAGTATATAAAATTGCAATGTACAGCAAACATACATTTTATTATATTTACTAGTGATGGGCTTCATGTTCTAGTCAAATGTAAGTTCGACTCGAGCATGGGCCGTTCACACACGAACGGTAAGGGCGCCACAATGCAATGCGCCCTGACAGTGCACTGTGATTGGCCAAAGCAGTGCCCATGACCGCAGGTCAGGGGCAATGCTTTGACCAGTCACAGCGCATGATGATGTCACAACAGTCACAGAGCATAATGATGTCACAAAGGGGCGGGGGTAACCCTGCCCCCTTGTAATGCCATCACAGTATTTAAGAACTATTATCACACCTGTCAGATGGCAGGAGCCAGTGTCGAGAGCAGAGCAATTTTTTTTTCTTTTTTTTGGGGGGAGGCAGTGGCGGCAGGCATCATGATGGACATTGGATCTACTTCAGGGGACATTTTTTTAAATTTTTGTTTTTATTAAAGGACTTGTAAAAAACTCCATACCAGGGGCGGACTGACTATTTGGAAACTCGGGCACTGCCCGAGGGCCCGGGGACAGTAGGGGGCCCCATGAGACCTTTTTCATAGGCTTTTTTGAGTTTGGGCAAGGACACAGGGGCTCCATGATCCCCTATTGCCCGGGGGCCCCATGAGTTGTCAGTCCGCCCCTGCTCCATACTCATTCATATTGGGGGGGCTGGGATCGGGGGGCCTCCTTGTTAAGGGAGGCTTCCAGATTTCGATAAGCCCCCCGCCCGCAGATCCCCAAAACCACCGGCCAGGGTTGTAGGGGAAGAGGCCCGTGTTTTCATCATCATGGGGATAAGGTGCTTTGGGGGGGGAGGGTTCTCCCATGTTGAGGGCATGTTGTCTGGTATGGGTCAGGAGGGAGGGGGGTGGGGGCGCTCGCTTGTCCCCCCCCCCCTTTCCTGACCTTCTGGGCTGCATGTTTGGATAAGGGTCTGGTATGGATTTTGGGGGGGACCCCACGCCATTTTTAAAAAAAATTTGGCTTGGAGATTCCCCTCAAAATCCATACCAGACCCGAAGGGCTTGGTATGGATGGAAGGGGCGACCCCACGTTGTTAAAAAAAAAAAAAAAATTAATTGTCGGGCAATGCTGACAATTCTTTTGATATTCAGCTGTCCTGGAACCCCACAGGGAAGCAGAGTGGCTAAATGGTTAGCACTTTTGCCTGGCAGTACTCGGGTCATTGGTTCGAATCCCAGCCATGGCACCACCTGCCTGGAGTTTGCATGTTCTCCCTGTGCCTGCGTGGGTTTCCTCTGGGTACTCCGGTTTCCTCCCACTCTCCAAAGACATGCTGGTAGGTTAATTGGATCCTGTCTAAATTGTCCCTAGTATGTGTATGTATGAATGTGAGTTAGGGACCTTAGATTGTACACCCCTTGAGGGTTAGGGATTGATGTGAATGTACAATATATATGTAATGCGCTTCGTAAATTGACGGCGCTATATAAGTACCTGAAATAAATAAATAAATCAGTCTATCCAGTTCAGCCTGTGTGTGTGTTTTTGTCAATACCATTTCCCATATCCCTGTATATTTAATTCGCTAAGATGCCCATCTAAGAGTTTTTCTAAGAACTATTAACACTTCCCACTAAAACTATTGAGACTTTGCATTCATTCAGAAAATAAAAATATTCTCTGAATGGCGCCCGTGCCAAGCATTTTGGTGATTTCCATCTTCCAGGGGCATCGTCCAGGTATGGTATATACACGGCTCAAAAAAATTAAAAGAACACTTTTTAATCAGAGTATAGCATCAAGTCTATGAAACTCCTGGGATATTGATCTGGTCAGGTAAGTAGCAGAGGGGGCTGTTAATCAGTTTCAGCTGCTTTGGTGTTAATGAAATTACCAACAGATGCATTAGATGGGCAACAATGAGTTGACCCCCAAAACAGGAATGGTTTTACAGGTTGAGGCCACTGACTTTTTTTTACCCTACTCATCTTTTCTGACTGTTTTTCACTAGTTTTGCATTTGGCTAGGGTCAGTGTCACTACTGGTAGCATGAGGCACTACCTGGACCCTACAGAGGTAGCACAGGCAGTCCAACTCCTCCAGGATGGCACCTCAATACATGCCATTGCCAGAAGGTTTACTGTGTCTCCCAGCACAGTCTCAAGAGCATGGAGGAGATTCCAGGAGACAGGCAGTTACTCTAGGAGAGCTGGACAGGGCCGTAGGAGGTCCTTAACCCATCAGCAGGAGGAACAGGATGAGCACTGCCAGAGCCCTACAAAATGACCTCCAGCAGGCCACTGGTGTGAATGTCTCTGACCAAACAATCAGAAACAGACTTCATGAGGGTGGCCTGAGGGCCTGATGTCCTCTAGTGGGCCCTGTGATCACTGCCCGGCACCATAGAGCTTGAATGGCATTTGCCAATGAACACCAGAATTGGTAGGTCCGCCACTGGCACCCTGTGCTTTTGACAGATGAGAGCAGGTTCACCCTGAGCACATGTGACAGACGTGAAGGGGTCTGGAGAAGCCGTGGAGAACATTCTGCTGCCTATACCATCGTTCAGGATGGCTGTTTTGGTGGTGGGTCAGTGATGGTCTGGGGAGGCATATCCATGGAGGGACACACAGACCTCTACAGGTTAGACAATGGCACCCTGACTGCCATTAGGTATTGGGATGAAATCCTTGGACACATTGTCAGACCCTACATTGGTGCAGTGGGTCCTGGGTTCCTCCTGGTGCACGACAATGCCCGGCCTCATATGGCGAGAGTATGCAGGCAGTTCCTGGAGGATGAAGGAATTGATACCATTGAGTGGCCCCCACACTTGCCTGACCTAAATCCACTAGAACAGCTCTGGGATATCATGTTTCGTTCCATCCTATGCCTCCCAGCTTGCACCTCAGACTGTCCAGGAGCTCAGTGATGCCCTGGTCCAGATCTGGGAGGAAATCCCCCAGGACACCATTCGTGTTCTCATTGGGAGCCTCCCCCGACGTTGTCAGGCATGCATACAAGCACGTGGGGGCCATACAAACTACTGAGGACCATTATGAGTTGCTGCAATTATCTTTTAGGCAAAATGGACTCGCCTGCTGCATCATTTTTTCACTTTGATTTTCAGGGTGTCTATGAATTCAGTCCTCTGTAGTTCGATCATTTTCATTTCCATCAAATGATGGGGCATCCTTATGTTCCTAACACATTACGAAGTCCATATCAGTATAGAGATCCAGCAGGAAATTTGTCCCCATTGAGATCTGATGTGTTTTCAAAGTGTTCCTTTCATTTTTGTGAGCAGTGTACTTACCTATCTCCTATCACTGATCCAGCACTGTGCCTGTCTGTAGCAGCACTGCTCCCTCTTCTTGGATTCATAGGAGACACTTAGAGTCAAATCTGTGAGATGAAAGCTGAGCCACGCTGTGTGTGCCTATGGATACACACAGCCTGACTTGGGTGCAAGCCCCCTCAAGCATTGTGCTTGCTATAGGGGCACCTGGAAGAAGAAGGAGGAGGAAGCGCTGGCGGGGGACTGAAAAATAAGAGGTAAGGGACCACTTTGTGCAATATCGTTGCACAGAGCAGGTATTACATCTTTTTTATTTTAGGGAAAAAAAGCCTTTAACTTCACTTTAATGTCCTATCTTCATTTGTCACTGGATTTCTAGATTCAGTTAACTATTGTTGGTTCTTTTTGGTTGTCTTAGTATAACAGGCTGACTCTCAGGGAAAAACAATGAGTACTTTACATTTTTTTTATTGCCAGTGCAAAGTGGTTGTAAACCTCAGACATGAAATATGAACAGAGCATATCCCTCTATAGTGTGCACATGTCTCAATTAGGAGCAATAAGTGTCATTTCTGCTTGCTGTTTCATTCCTCTGCTATCAGCATGAATCACTTTTGACAGATTTTCCTGACACCAAGAGAGAAATGGTGACAGGGCAGGCACATCCTGTGATTGAGAGCTTCAACTCTGTTCCCGTGTGCTGTGTGAAGGGGGGGGGGGGTCCCTTTCCTCCAATCAGCTCCCAGAGCTCTCCTTACTGAGCTCTGCAGTGTGTAATTTTAGCTCTCCGCCCCTTGATTTCCAAAAGCTCAGACAATCTTTGTATATTCCGGACTTGGAAAGGCTGTAGAGAAGAGAATACTGCAGATAAACAGGTACAACCTATGTAGGAGGATTTGTTTAATCTCTGCGTATCACCTGAGGCCAGTCACTTCACTGGGTATATGGAAGGGTTTACAACCACGTTAATGTTGAATAAAAAAATATATTTTAACAATTACAGAGCTGCATTCATGGGGGGCGATTTACTAAAGGCAAACAGACTGTGCACTCCGCAAGTGCAATTGCTGCAGAGTTTAGTAGATGAGGCAAAGCGTCATTTTGCAAAGAATACCCAATCATGTGGAAGCAAAATTAAAAAAAAGCAGCACATGATTGGATGACGGAATTCAGCAGAGCTTCTGCTCATTTACTAAGCTCTGGAACAACTGCACTTTGCAAAGTGCACAGACTATTTGCTTTTAGTAAATCAGCCCCGTGGTGTCTTTTGTATCTACCTAAACCTAAAGTTTAGCTTTATCTGCACATCAAATAAAGACAAAATCTGAGAAACAAAAATAAAATGCAGCTAAGACTTCAAAAGCAACCTCTTTCCTTTTATTCAGACTCCCCTTTGTCCGATTCTCAGATTCTCATTTTTCAGATTTTATTCTCATCTTTTTTTGTAACCTCCTTCCTACTTTAGAAACAGCTTTTGCAACTTTCACATCCTTCTCCTTTTTCATGCTGTTTTTTGTAGCAGCCGACTTCCATTATTTTCAGCCCTCTCTTCTTCTCGGCCTTTGTTCTTTTTTTACACCTCGGAATTTTCTCTTCTAAAGACACCCCTGCTATTTCTCGGGTTACATCGGTCATAGACTGCGGTGTTCCATTTCTGGAAAAGGCCTGAACCAGCTAATGACTACAGGGCCTACATACTAAATAAAAAGCCCTAAATGTAGAATCGTATAACACACTCCAATATGTAAGAGTATAGAAAGAATTCATTCACAGAGTTCATATGAGACAATGAATACATGAAAAAACAACATGAACAAGGTAACAAATACTCATATATATATATATACACACACAGGTGAAACTCAGATCATGAAAACCCCAAATCCACAATCTCAGAAAATGAGAATATTACATGCAGGGGTGGATTGACTATTCGAGCACTCGGGCACTGCCCGAGGGCCCGTGGTCAGTAGAAGGCCCCATGAAATGCCCCTTGTACCTTTTATAGGCTTTTATGGATGTGCTTTGAGTGAGGGCAAGGAAACAGGGGCCCCATGATCCCCTATTGCCTGGGGGCCCTATGCGTTGTCAGTCCGCTCCTGATTACATGCAATCAATAAAACAAGGATTGTACATAGAACAATATCGGACCTCTGAAAAGTAGAAGCATGCATATGTACTCAGTACTTGGTTTGGGCCCCTTTTGCAGCAATTACGGCCTCAATGCGGCGTGGCATGGAAGCTATCAGCCTGTGGCACTGCTGAGGTGTTATGGAAGACCAGGATGCTTCAATAGCGGCCTTCAGCTCTTCTGCATTGTTCGGTCTCATGTCTCTCATCTTTCTCTTGGCAATGCCCCATAGATTCTCTATGGGGTTCAGGTCAGGCGAGTTTGCTGGCCAATCAAGCACAGTAATCCCACGGTCACTGAACCAGGTTTTGGTGCTTTTGGCAGTGTGGGCGGTGCCAAGTCCTGCTGGAAAATGAAGTCAGCATCCCCATAAAGCTCGTCTGCAGAAGGAAGCATGAAGTGCTCCAAAATCTCCTGGTAGACGGCTGCGTTGACCCTGGACTTAATGAAGCACAGTGGACCAACACCAGCAGATGACATGGCTCCCCAAATCAACACAGACTGTGGAAACTTCACACTGGACTTCAAGCATCTTGCAGTGTGTGCCTCTCCATTCTTCCTCCATACTCGGGGTCCTTGGGCCTCTCCATTCTTCCTCCATACTCGGGGTCCTTGGGCCTCTCCATTCTTCCTCCATACTCGGGGTCCTTGGGCCTCTCCGTTCTTCCTCCATACTCGGGGTCCTTGGGCCTCTCCGTTCTTTCTCCATACTCGGGGTCCTTGGGCCTCTCCGTTCTTCCTCCATACTCGGGGTCCTTGGGCCTCTCCGTTCTTCCTCCATACTTGGGGTCCTTGGGCCTCTCCGTTCTTCCTCCATACTCGGGGTCCTTGGGCCTCTCCGTTCTTCCTCCATACTCGGGGTCCTTGGGCCTCTCCGTTCTTCCTCCATACTCGGGGTCCTTGGGCCTCTCCGTTCTTCCTCCATACTCGGGGTCCTTGGGCCTCTCCGTTCTTCCTCCATACTCGGGGTCCTTGTGCCTCTCCGTTCTTCCTCCATACTCGGGGTCCTTGGGCCTCTCCATTCTTCCTCCATACTCGGGGTCCTTGGGCCTCTCCATTCTTCCTCCATACTCGGGGTCCTTGGTTTCCAAATGAGATGCAAAAGTTGCTTATATCAGGAAAGAGGACTTTGGACCACTGAGCAACAGACCAGGTCTGTTTTTCTTTAGCCCAGGTAAGACGCTTCTGATGTTGTTTGTTGTTCAGGAGCGGCTTGACAAGAGGAATACGACATTTGAAGCCCATGTCCAGGATCCGTCTGTGTGTGCTGGCTCTTGATGCACTGACTCCAGCCTCAGTCCACTCCGTGTGAAAGTCCCCAACACTTTTGAATGGCCTTTTCCTGACAATCTTCTCCAGGCTGCGGTCATCCCTGCTGCTTGTGCACCTTTTTCTTCCACACTTTTCCCTTCCACATAACTTTCTATTAATGTGCTTTGATACAGCACTTTGGGAACATCCAACTTCTTCTGCAATTACCTTTTGAGGCTTTCCCTCCTTATGGAGGGTGTCAATGATGGTGTCAGGTCAGCAGTCTTTCCCATGATTGTGATTCCTACTGAACCAGACTGAGAGACCATTTAAAGGCTCAGGAACCCTTTGCAGGTGTTATGGCTTAATTATCTGATTAGAGTGGGACACTTTGAGCCGAGAATATTCCACCTTTTCACAATATTCTCATTTTCTGAGATTGTGGATTTGGGGTTTTCATGAGCTGTAATCCATAATCATCACAATGATGACAAATCACGGCTTGAACTATCTTGCTTTGCATGTAATGAGTCTATCTCATATATTAGTTTCACCTTTTAGGTTGCATTACTGAAATAAATGAACTTTTGCACCATATTCTAATTTTTCGAGTTTCACCTGTATGTATATATATATATACACACACTATATTGCCAAAAGTCCTCCCAATCATGTGATTCAGGTGTTCCAATCCCCTCCATGGACACAGGTGTATACAATCCATCCCCTAGGCATGCAGACTGCTTCTACAAACATTGGTGAAAGAATGGGTCGCTCTCAGGAGCTCAGTGACTCCAAGCGTGGTCCCGTGATAGGTGGCCACCTGTGCAATAAGTCCATCCGTGACATTTCCTGGCTACTAAATATTCCACGCTCAACTGTTAGTGGGATTATAACAAAGTGGAAGCAACTGGGAACAACAGCAACTCAGCCACCAAGTGGTAGGCCACGTCACATGACAGGGCGGGGTCAGCGCATGCTGAAGCGCACAGTGCGCAGAAGTCACCAACTAGTTGAATAATGGTCAAAAGTGATTTTTGTCCGTCTTTGGCTGCTGCAGCATTTATTACATATCTCATTTTACTCTCCTGTCGCTGCCAAATGTCTGGTTGAAAATTGTATTTCCGGCTGCAGTATAGACATCAAAGGAGGTTACCCATTCCCACACTGCCTTGGAAAAGGCTTTGTGTTGTTTTCAATGAATGCAAGATGTTCTGTGATTGGAGGTGGGGAGATTGTGACTTTCATTCACCCCTCCTCTAATCTGTGCACCTTGCATATTTTTCAGTGGATGCAAGGTGTTCTGTAACTGGAAAAAGGGGAGATCATGGCAGTCATCCACCCCTCCTCCAATCACAGCAAGCCTTGCATTTGTTTCAGTAAATGCAAGGTGTTCTGTGTTGGTAGGAGGGAAGATTGTGATGTTCATTGTCACTTCCTCCAATCACAGAGTGCCTTGCATTCTTTTCAGTGAATACAAGGCATTCTGTAATTAGAGGAGGGGACATAGTTGCATTCATCCTCAAATACCAGAGTGCCTTGTGTGCAATGAGTACACAGACAAAAACACATTTTTAGAAGAGTGGAGAAGGGTTAGAACATGCCTTCATTTCCTATATGGGTGTCACGGGTACATTATGTGTAGGAAAATCTTTTCAGTGAATGCAAAGTGTTCTTTGAGTGAGGGAGGAAAGATCATGATGTTCGCTCACCCCTCCTCCAATCACAGAAAGTCTTGCATTTTATTTCTTTCAATAAATGCAGTGCATTTAGGGAGTGCAGATCGGGACATTCACCCACCCCTCCTTCAATCACAGAAAGTCTTGCATTTGTTTTTCAATAAATGCAGTGCATTCTGGGAGTGTAGATCCGGACATTCACCCACCCCTCCTTCAATCACAGAAAGTCTTGTGTTTTTTTTTCAACAAATGCAGTGCATTCTGGGAGTGTAGATCGGGACATTCACCCACCCCTACTCCAATCACAGAGAGCCTTGCATTCTTTTCAATAAATGCAATGCCTTCTCTGATTGAAGGAGGGGACAATGTGATGTTCACCCATCCCTACTCCTAACACTGAAATCCTTGCTTTCCTTACAATAAATGCAATGCAGTCTGTGATTGAAGGATGAGAGATTGTGAAGTCCATACCACCCTCCTCCAATCACAGAGCACCTTGCACTCTTTTCACTGAATGCAAGGCTTCTACAACTGGAACTACATGTCTCTTTGCTGAATGATCAGCGCCATAAGGAGACTGCTGCCTGACTAAGGCCTCATTTACACCCGTTTTGCTCTTTGAAGAGCAATCTGTGTTCAGATTGCTCTTTAGACAGCATTTGAGAAGGGGTGAGCAGGCATTGCATCACCTCCTCACTGCCTGTTTTAACCTCCTAATTGCTGGACTACCGCGCTGCAACTGTGTGTGCTGTCCACCTTTGCGGTGCAGTTGTAGTGTGACCCACTTGAATGGACCATGCTCAGCAGGCAGTAGAGCCCACCGAGCACAACAGGGGGTATGAAAAAATAAAATAACAGCGCAAAACATAGACCTCTACATAAAATCAAAAAAGTGCAAAAAAAATTTTTTGTAAAACAAAATACAATTTAAATGGTGCAGTCCATCAAATTCTTATATAAATAGTGAAATCCATCAAAATGAAACAAAAGTTCAAAAATATTCAAAAATATATGTGCAAAAAAAGAAAAAAAGAGAAAGAAATCTTTTCACATTCTTCTTGTAAAGAAACTTCCACCTTCCACCCGTGAAAACCAATATCAAATGCACTCACCAGATATAGGTGAATAAAACGCCTTTTAGGAATTTTATGGGATCCTACACCCTCTTTCGTATCCACTCTATAGGAATCCTCTCCTCCAACATGGGCAGATATAGGTGAATAAAACGCCTTTTAGGAATTTTATGGGATCCTACACCCTCTTTCGTATCCACTCTATAGGAATCCTCTCCTCCAACATGGGCTCCACCATCCGACCAGGGAGAAAAAAATCTCAAATAGTGTGATATTGTAAGACACCATTTCATATGTGAAATCAAGGATTAAGGCCACTCACATTAATTTCACTTTAAAAAGGCATATTTATTAAGGCAAGCTTCTCTCCAGATGAACAGTAGATGCAAGGTAACCTCTCACAGAATCTCACATCACAGTCCCAGGTTCCACAGTGGAACCTGGGACTGTGATGTGAGATTCTGTGAGAGGTTACCTTGCATCTACTGTTCATCTGGAGAGAAGCTTGCCTTAATAAATATGCCTTTTTAAAGTGAAATTAATGTGAGTGGCCTTAATCCTTGATTTCACATATGAAATGGTGTCTTACAATATCACACTATTTGAGATTTTTTTCTCCCTGGTCGGATGGTGGAGCCCATGTTGGAGGAGAGGATTCCTATAGAGTGGATACGAAAGAGGGTGTAGGATCCCATAAAATTCCTAAAAGGCGTTTTATTCACCTATATCTGCCCATGTTGGAGGAGAGGATTCCTATAGAGTGGATACGAAAGAGGGTGTAGGATCCCATAAAATTCCTAAAAGGCGTTTTATTCACCTATATCTGGTGAGTGCATTTGATATTGGTTTTCACGGGTGGAAGGTGGAAGTTTCTTTACAAGAAGAATGTGAAAAGATTTCTTTCTCTTTTTTTCTTTTTTTGCACATATATTTTTGAATATTTTTGAACTTTTGTTTCATTTTGATGGATTTCACTATTTATATAAGAATTTGATGGACTGCACCATTTAAATTGTATTTTGTTTTACAAAAAATTTTTTTTGCACTTTTTTGATTTTATGTAGAGGTCTATGTTTTGCGCTGTTATTTTATTTTTTCATATATTTGTGTTGTTCACATTGCACAGCAGCAGGATAGTACCTGTAGTAGAGTGTCTCACTAGGCGCAGGAAGATATCTTACAACAGGGGGTATAATTCCTGCCATGTGAACACCCCTGACAACTTATTTTTAGTTTAAATAATGGGACTTACAATGAAAGGGATCCAAGCAGCTGCACCACCCTCTTCCATTCAGTGAATTGTAGGTTGGAGCTTATTAATCAGAACAAACAGAAAAATGTTTACCTGACAATGTAGTAGGCCAAGCCAAACTCTGGCAATGACTGCCACGCCTGAATAAATCTCATCTTGGCTTCTATGAGCGGCATCTGGGAAATATTCTGCTGTGCCTCCAGAATACGAGATACTAACTACGAAACAGAAACAACAAGACCTTAATAAAATAGGAATGAAATTCCATTACAGCTGAAAACAATTTAATTTAGATATATAGGGGCAGCACAGGGGCTAAATGGTTAACACTTCCACCTGGCAGTACTAGGGTTGCTGGTTCAAATCCCTGCCACAGCACCTCCTGCCTGGAGTTTTCATGTTCTCCCTGTGCCTGTGTGGGTTTCCTCCCACACTCCAAAGACATGCTGGTAGATTAATTGTCTCCTGTCTAAATTGTCCCTAGTATGTGTATGAATGTGAGTTAGGGACCTTACATTTTACACCCCTTGGGGGCTAGGGACTGATGTGAATGTACAATATACTGTATATTGACAGCACTATATAAGTACCTGTAATAAATAAATAAATAATTAAATTATAAATAATATTCTAGAGATACCAAATTTAAAGTGGAGTTCCAGCTCAAAAAATATAGTCAGTAGCTACGCCCCTTGAGGGTTAGGGACCGATGTGAATGTACAATATATATGTAAAGCGCTGCGTTGACGACGAAATTGACGGCGCTATATAAGTACCTGAAATATATAAATGCATGAATGGCTTTCATTCATGATGCATGGTTTACTATCATGATGCTGCGATTGACCCACAGCTATCACATGGTATAGGGATCTGTGATTAGCCCAGGTACCATGTGATAGCCGTGGGCCAATCACAGCATCACAATGGTAAGCAAGCTGTCATGAATGGCTTTCGGTACCTGAAATAAATAAAATAAATACCCCCCCTCCCAAAAAAAAACAAAAAAAAACAGCACAGCCTGCCTGGAGTTTGCAAGTTCTCCCTGTGCCTGCGTGGGTTTCCTCAGGGTACTCCGGTTTCCTCCCACACTCCAAAGACATGCTGGTAGGTTAATTGGCTCCTGTCTAAATTGTCCCTAGTATGTGTATGTATGAATGTGAGTTAGGGACCTTAGATTGTACACCCCTTGAGGGTTAGGGACTGATGTGAATGTTCAATATATATGTAAAGACCTGTGTAAAAAAATAACCCCCCATCAAAAAAAAACATGCAGACTCCATGGGCCACTTGGTCTTTTTCTGCCGTCGCTTTTCTATGTTTCTGTGTTTCATTTACTTTCCATATATAAGTACCTGAAATAAATAAATATATTCCTATATAGCTTTTCGTACACAAAATGTCTTTGCAAACCCAGGTATTACTTTGTAAAAGTAGCAGTGACATCAGGGCTGTGCTTTACATGGCCTGTGCAGAGAGCAGAGCTGTGGGAGGTGCCCAAGAAGCTCCACCCATTACAGGCTGCCTGCAGAAAACTACAGGAGGGGGCGGAGACAAGACCAGTCACTCTGCACAAGGAGAGGGAGCATGGTTTCACACTGGATTACTGCACTGATCTGGAAGAAATACAAAAAGCTCACCAAGACTCTAGAAGAATAGATGACCAATGGATTTAAACAATATTTGCTTCTACCGGAGTTCTGCTTTACATATTTGTAACCAGGGGCGGACTGACAACTCATGGGGCCCCCGGGCAATAGGGGATCATGGGGCCCCTGTGTCCTTGCCCAAACTCAAAAAAGCCTATGAAAAAGGTACCAGGGGCATCTCATGGGGCCCCCTACTGACCCCGGGCCCTCAGGCAGTGATAACTGATGTAATAACAATAGTAGCAATGCCAATCTGGAAGTCTGGCCTTCTCTCTGTGATTCACAAACCACCACAAATTCAGAAAACGACAAGCTGATGCCTCATTTATCGCTCGTTCACGCTATGTCTTGTATTTATAAAACATTTGCAGAGCTATTCGTCCTGTGAAACTGCATGTACATTTGTTCTGTGAAAATGAGGGCAAAAACGAATGGTATTAGGACATTCGCTCTCCAGGTCGAATGGTATGCTTCATATAAAATAGAATTAATCAGAAAAATACCGCCTTATGGTCACTAGATGGAGCTGCGGCTGTCACTCAAATCCTGTGAGGAGGGAATGGGGGGAGAGGGCCGAGCTGCTCTGTGTGTGACTGTGGATGCAAACAGCCCGGGTCAGGAGTGTGCTCGCATGAGTGCACCGTGCTTGCTATGGGGGCACCAGGATCAGGGGCGGACTGACCATTTGGGAACTTGGGCACTGCCCGAGGGCCCAGGGTCAGTAGGGGGCCCCATGAGATGCCCCTGGTACCTTTGATAGGATTTTTTAGGTGTGGTTTGAATGTGGGCGAGGACACGGGGGCCCCATGATCCCCTATTGCCTGGGGGCCCCATGAGTTGTCAGTCCACCCCTGACCAGGAATACTGTCATTGCTCCGGTGTTAGCAAAACAAACATAATACACATATAGGCAGGTTCTAACAAGACAATAGTAACTGATGGAGCTGATGATTGTAAGAAATAATTACTTTTTTACTATGATTAGCAGCTCCATCCAGGGGTGTATTTACCACAAGGCAAACAAGGCATTTGCCTAGGGCGGCATTTTTCGGGGGGGGGCAGCAATGCCCCTTGGAAGAAGGGACGGAAGAAGGGACACATGTGGCATGGGAACTTGATGGGTTCCGAGAGATGCTGTGGGTTTCATGATGGTGTATGCACAGCCCAACTCTCGTTCCTGGGGATGTCCGGAGCTGAGAAGGTGAATGTCTTTCTCTCACCATGGGGGATGGTGGCTGGTGTATGGGGGGCAGTGGTAGTGGAAGGCTTGAGTGGAGGGCAGGGGTGTTCTTGTTCAATGTCAGGCTCTTTCTGCGGGGGGAGGGGTCTAGGGCAACACAAAACCTAAATACACCACTGGCTCCATCTATGTGTGATGATTGGCTTTGTGCCTTTCACCTATGATACTTACATAGTCTGGCTGAAAAAAAGACAAGTCCATCTAGTTCAACCATTATTATTATTATACAGGATTTATATATTATTATTATACAGGATTTATATATTATTATTATACAGGATTTATATATTATTATACATGATTTATATATTATTATACAGGATTTATAGATTATTATTATTATACAGGATTTATATATTATTATTATACAGGATTTATAGATTATTATTATTATACAGGATTTATAGATTATTATTATTATTATACAGGATTTATAGATTATTATTATACAGGATTTATATAGCGCCAACAGTTTGCTCAGCACTTTACAATATAAGGGGAGACAATACAGCAACAGTACAGTTCAATTCCTAGATTGTAAGCTCCCAGGATCAGGCCCTCCTATCCCTCTTGTATTGAACTGTATTGTTGCTGTATTGTCTCCCCTTATATTGTAAAGCGCTGAGCAAACTGTTGGCGCCATATAAATCCTGTATAATAATAATAATAATAATAATAATATATAAATCCTGTATAATAATAATAATATATAAATCCTGTATAATAATAATAATAATAATAATAATATATAAATCCTGTATAATAATAATAATATATAAATCCTGTATAATAATAATAATATATAAATCCTGTATAATAATAATAATAATAATAATAATATATAAATCCTGTATAATAATAATAATATATAAATCCTGTATAATAATAATAATAATAATAATATATAAATCCTGTATAATAATAATATATAAATCCTGTATAATAATAATACAAGAGGGATAGGAGGGCCCTGCTCCTTGGAGCTTACAATCTAGGAGGGAGGGGCTAGTGGTACAAAAGGTAGTAACTGTGGGGGATGGAGTGGTAGGAGGAGTAGAAGATTCCATTATTAGATGAGGGCAGGATAGGCTTCCCTGAAGAGATAGGTTTTCAGAGATCGCCTAAAAGTGAGCAGAGTGGGCGATAGTCTGATAAATTGGGGTAGAGAGTTCCAGAGGATGGGGGAAGCTCACTAAAAAAGAAAGTTATAATCCTACATCCACAGTTGATCCAGAGGAAGGCAAAAAAAACCCCAGCAAAGCACGATCCAAATTACTCCTGCAGGGGAAAAAATTCCTTCCTGATCCCCCGAGAGGCAATTGGATATTCCCTGGATCAACTTTACCTATAAATGTTATATCCAGTTATATTCTGTGTATCTAAGAAACAATCCAGGACTTTTTTAAAGCAATCCACTGAGCTGGCCAGAACTAACTCTTGGGGGAGTCTATTCCACATTTTCACAGCTCTCACTGTGAAGAAACCTTTCCGTGTTTGGAGATTACATTTCTTTTCCTCCAGAGGTTGTCTCTGTTGTCTCATGTTACTAATCCCGAAACAGTACAATCAGTCTGTATATGCAGTAAAGCAGGCTTGTTATACTCACTGTGGCTGGCCGGCAAATGACATCATCCTGCGTATATGTGCGAGAGAGTCCATCATTCCGGTACAGCTGGAGTGCGTTAGGAATGCCTGAGTTGCGCATGTGCAGCTAAGTGTGCGTGCAATGGAATACTGCAAGAAGGCAGGTAAATGTCCTAATTGCAATAAAAAACCCCTCTCTGCTCATTTTTTTCCCTGTCAAGATTAGTTCCAGTTTGAGTGGAGTTATTATTATTATTATACAGGATTTATATATTATTATTATACAGGATTTATATACATTATTATTATACAGGATTTATATATTATTATTATTATTATTATTATTATTATTATTATTATTATACAGGATTTATATATTATTATTATTATTATTATACAGGATTATATATTATTATTATAATACAGGATTTATATATTATTATTATTATACAGGATTTATATATTATTATTATACAGGATTATATATTATTATTATTATACAGGATTTATATATTATTATTATACAGGATTATATATTATTATTATAATACAGGATTTATATATTATTATTATTATACAGGATTTATATATTATTATTATAATACAGGATATATATATTATTATTATTATACAGGATTTATATATTATTATTATTATTATACAGGAATTATATATTATTATTATTATACAGGAATTATATATTATTATTATTATTATTATTATACAGGATTTATATATTATTATTATTATTATTATACAGCATTTATATATTATTATTATTATACAGGATTTATATATTATTATTATTATTATTATACAGGATTTATATATTATTATTATTATACAGGATTTATACACCCCTTGAGGGTTAGGGACTGATGTGAATGTACAATATATATTGATGGTGCTATATAAGTACCTGAAATGAATGAATGAATGAATGAATATAGCGCCAACAGTTTGCTCAGCACTTTAAAATATAACGGGAGACAATACAGTTCAATACAAGAGGGTTAGGAGGGCCCTGCTCCTGGGAGCTTACAAGCTAAGAGTTGCACATTACGCAAGAGATATCAGAGACACATGTAACAGGAATGGTGGCAACCTAACACCCACAGCTGATGTGAGTCTCTTCTGCTAGTTTACGCAAGAGAGACGATGTCCTAGTAGCTTATAGGATGACATCATTTGACCCATCATGATGACCCCTGAAACGCGTTGGATATTTCGCAAATGATACCCTTGACTTTTAAAGGAATAAAGCAATATCTAGACCTCTTAACAGTGGTGTGGCGCTTCCATTTTAACTCTTCTTACAATACATTACAAGCCAGGGAGACTGTGGAGATCCTCTGGGGTGTAGAAGACGCCTGCCCAGGAACCAGATCAACCCCTCCCTCCTAGATTGTAAGCTCCCAGGATCAGGCCCTCCTATCCCTCTTGTATTGAACTGTATCGTTGCTGTATTGTCTCCCGTTATATTGTAAAGTGCTGAGCAAACTGTTGGCGCCATATAAATCCTGTATAATAATAATATATAAATCCTGTATAATAATAATAATTCACACCAACATTATTAAGATAGTGCCAGTGGAGTATACCTGCGGGTCCAGTGCTGGCTTTCCACTTTGCTGAAATGATGACATCATTGTCTAGGACTGTAAATGTGACATCACAGCCAAGGCTGCTGTTAGAAACCATGGGGCCCCATACCGCCAACCTGACAGGGCCACCCCCCCAAAAAAAAATCAACAAAGCTTACTATGCTTCAGTTATGAATGAACACTGAGTGATTAGTACCGATCACTCATTGTGTTCATTCAGGAAGGAACTAGTAAACATGACATATTTACTGGTCCACTCCCCCACTCTCCATTCTGAAGGATCCTATTGTGTGCTTGAAGTTGCCTGTGGTAAGGAGAGGAGAGAAACTGGCAGGGGTGGGCACACATGGGGTCCTGGGCAGCAACAGGGGAAACGTATGGTGCACAGGGAGGGTGATGGGTGCAGCAGAAGGGCAATTACTGGAACTAATCCCCTGTATGGCTCTCTCTGCAGCAGCTTAGAGCCAGTGGGAGGGAGAGGAGAAGAAGCCAGCTTTCAGCTGCTGCAGAGAGAGTCATATAGGGGATCAGTTCCAGTAATTACCCCCCAACCATGCCAATCACCCTCCCTGCACACATCCGATTCCCCCAGTTGCCTGGGCCCCGTACAGGAGGACTGGTGGTACCCCCTTACCCACAGCCCTGATCACAGCACTGGGACCCGTGTCAGTGGAGGGGCTCCTAAATGAAGGGGTTGGTGATGAATGCAGCTAGAAAGGGGTCATCACATACTTGTTTGGTTTTGTACTTCTTTACGTATTTCGGTGACACATAACACTCAGGTTTAATGTCCACGTTTTCGATGTTGGAAGGGATTTGCGCTGTTGTGTTGATGTCTTTCATCTTCAGAAATGAGAGGATGTTCTGGACCTCCGATCGGTAGGAACTGTCTGCCATCGTCTTCCCTTTCGCAGCAAGTATACACGCTGCCATCCACTTGGCGTATTGACTTTCCTGGAAGAAACGGGGAATGGCTGGTTATGGTTTGTTAAACCTAAAACTATTTCCTGGTGCCAACATGGCAGCTTACTACCACATTTATTTACCCCCATTATGGTAAGTATGCTGCCATGTGCCATGGATTGGCACCAGGAAAGAAAATGATTGTAAGTGTTTGATACAATTTCCCTACTGATGCCACCTTTGGGTTGAACTGGAACCCCAATTGTAAGCCAGGTCTGCTCATCCAACATCAATACCTGACCTCATAAATGTCCTTTTGGCTGAATGGACTCAGGTTCTTCAAGTCACACTCCAAAATCTTGTAGAAAGCCTTCCTAGAAAAGTGGTGACTGTTATTGCTGCAAAGGGGGCCAACTATAAATGAATGCCCATGGTCTTGGAATGGGATGGCCACCAAGCCCATACAGATATGATGGTTAGGTAGCTGAAAACATTTGACAATACAGCATATATTTAAGACTAGGTTCAAATATTTAAGACTAGGTTCAAGTATTTAAGGCTAGGTTCAAATATTTAAGGCTAGGTTCAAATATTTAAGACTAGGTTCAAATATTTAAGGCTAGGTTCAAATATTTAAGGCTAGGTTCAAATATTTAAGGCTAGGTGAAACTGTTCATTTTGCTGTTTAGCTGATGCGTGGGGGTGCCATTCATTCAATTATTCACACAATTGTTTTCTGTGTGTCGTAGGGGTGACTGAGGTTTCACAGTGGTGTGAATTGGCCCTAAGTGGGAAGATAAAGGAGCATTATTCTACTTACATTGTCACATCTTAAATATATTTCATTCATTCCTTCTGCAAATGGTATGAGCAACTTTATGCCGAACCTTCTCTGCGATACATTGACATCTGGAACAACTTCACAACCTATAATATACAAAAAAGAGTAAAATGTATTTATTGAAAGGAAGATGAATTTGAGCGCAGTTTCCACAAGCAGGGCCGGGACAAGGGGTGGGCAGGAGGGGGGCTGCTCTGGGAGCGTTGGGGATTTGGGGGTTGTGCTAGAAGGGGGGACTCGAATTAGGAGGGTGGATTTGTGTTACGAAAGGGGATAGGGAGGGGGATTTGTGCTATTAAGGGACATGGGGGAGGGGGCGCAGGATTAGCTCTAGGAGAGGGGATTTGGGGGGTTTTGTGCTGGGAGAGGGGGATTTGGAGGGGGAAGAGGATTTATGGTCAGAAGGGAATTTGAGGGATAGAGGCTTTGTGCTAGGAGGGGGGATTTGTACTGGAAGAGGAGGAATTTTTGTCTTGGTTTGCTAAGGGAATTAACACTTAGGGGGTAAGTGTGAAGACTAGTGCTCAGATTTTTTTTTGGAGGGGAGGGAGGGGATTTTTGCTGACATACAACATTCATACATTTTTTTTTGGGGGGGGGGTGGCCATTTGGCATCTTAACCCTGAGCTCTAGGTGGCCTTGTCATCCTCAAACTAAATCTTTCCAAAACTGAGCTCCTAGTTTTCCCCCCAGCCCGCGCCCCCCCCCTCCGATTTCTCCATCAAGACCAACAACACCACCATCAGTCCCTCCCCTCAAGCCAGAGTACTATGTGTCATCCTAGACTCCAATCTGTCCTTCCAGCTCCAGGTCCAATCGCTGACAAACTCATGTAGACTTCACCTCCGCAACATCTCCAAAATACGTCCGTTCCTAACCCCGGAAACCACTAAGCAACTCATTCACTCCCTTATTATATCTCGCCACGACTACTGTAACTCCCTCCTCATCTGCTTACCTCACCGCAGGCTATCCCTGCTTCAGTCTATCTTGAATGCTGCGGCCAGACTCATCCACCTTACTAACCATTCTGTATCTGCCACCCCCCTCTGCCAATGCCTCCACTGGCCTCCACTCAGTGTCCTCCACCACTCTCTGCCAATCCCTCCACTGGCTTCCGATTGCCCAATGGATAAAATTCAAAATGCTAACATTGACGTATAAAGCTGTTCATAATACTGCCCCAAACTACATCACCGATCTGGTATCCAAATACCACCCAAACCGTACTCTCCGCTCCTCACAAGACTTCCTACTCTCTAGTTCCCTGGTCTCCTCCTCCCATGCTCGTCTCCAGGACTTCCCCAGGGTGTCACCCATCCTCTGAAACTCCCTACCCCAATCCATCAGACTATCACCTACTCTCCTCACCTTTAGGCGCACTCTGAAAACCCACCTCTTCAGGGAAGCCTACCCCACCCTCAGCTAATTACTGAACTCCTCCACTCTCCCTACCACTCCATCCCCCACAGCTATTTCCTCCTGTACCACTATCCCCTCCCTCCTAGATTGTAAGCTCCAAGAAGCAGGGCCCTCGAACCCCTCGTGTATTGAATCGTATTGTTACTGTTCTGTCTCGTGTACTGTCTCCCATTATAATGTACAGCGCTGAGCAAACTGTAGGCGCTATATAAATACTGTATAATAATAATTGTCATTGTCATTAATGCCGCAGACAGCTATACTGCTCAGCTGCCAGAAATGGGGGCACTTGTGTGCACATGCAAAAATCCTCTGTGTGTTCACAGATGCAAAGGTCCCAAATAGATAGTAAAGACCGGCGGCACATCTGCACATGCACAGCATTTTGAAAGATGGTGGTGTGGAAGAGGGGGGAAGGAGGAGCTTTGTTCAATGGTTGAGTTAGCTTTAAAGCAGACAATCCCACCATCCCTCTTTAAAAACCACCAATTGCTATTTCAAACAAGTTCACTTACATCTACCAACCCTCCCAATGGGGAGGCTCACCCACCAGGTGCCATTTACAACTGTGCAGCAGAGACAGCAGTCTGAAGACTCGAGGATGCATCAGCCTCTGCCACAAGCAGCGGAGTGCGGCCTTGCTGGTACAACCCAAAGGGGAAGCTTCTTGAGAAGTTAGATGTAGTCCCTACCCTCTCCCTACTCCAGCAGAACCTTTCACTATCACTGTCCCCATCAGACGAGGAACCTGTCCCTACACTAGCCACTTGCATAAAGTGCTCCAAATCCAGGGGTCAGAGTGTTAACCACTTGCCTACCAGGCACTTATACCCCCTTATTTACCAGGCCAATTTTCAGCTTTCACCGCTGTCGCACTTTGATTGACAATTGCGCGGTCATGCAACATTGTACCCATATGAAATTTTGATCATTTTTTTCTCACAAATAGAGCTTTCTTTTGGTGGTAATTAATCGCCGCTGGGCGCTTTACTTTTTGCGCTATAAATAAAAAAAGTGCAAAAAATTTGAAAAAAAAAAAAAGTTTCTTTGTTTCAATTATAAAATTTTCAAACAGGTATTTTTTCTCCTTCACTGATGTGCGTTGATGAGGCAGCACTGATGGGCACTGATAGGCGGCACTGATGGGCACTGAGAGGCAGCACTAAAGGGCACTGATAGGCAGTACTAATGAGGTGGCACGGATAGGCGGCACTGATAGACAGCACTAATTAGGGGTCACGGATAGGCGGCACTAATATGCAGCACTGATAGGCGGCACTGATAGGTGACACTGATGATGGGTACTGATAGACGGCACTGACTGGCATCACTGCTGGGCACTGACTGGCACAACCCCTGGGCACTGACTGGCAGCACTGCTGGGCTGCACTGGTGGGTGGCACTGGTGGGCAGCACTGGTGGGTGGGCAAAGGTGGGTGGCACAGGTGGGTGGCACTGCTGGGCACAGGTAGGTGGCACTTCTGGGCACAGGTGTGTGACACTGCAGAGTGGCACAGGTGGGTGCACTGCTGGGCACAGGTGGGCGGAGCTAGTGGGCGCACTGCTGGGCACAGGTGGGCGGAACTTGCGGGTGGCACTGCTGGGCACCGATCATCAGGGCACTGATCATCAGTGCCCTGATGATCGATGCCGATCCCCGCTCTAACAACTGCCGGTTCTCGGCAGTACTTTCCTCACGATCTGACAGCGTGAGGAAAGTGCAGCCGAGAACCGGCACTTGCATTTCCCTCTGATCAGCGTGTCATTGGACACCGCTGATCACGTGGTAAAAGGCCGCTGTGATTGGCCTTTTACCACATCACGTGATCAACTGTGTCTGTAGGACACAGCGATCACGGAGATCGCCGGGTGCGCGCCCCCTGGGGTGCGCAGGAGAGCGCGTTCTGGGAGGACGTCATATGACGTCCACTCAGAAATGGCCGGCCGCAGTGTAGCCGTCATTCGGCTATCTGCGTTCGGCAACTAGTTAAATAGACTTTGCCTGACCCAAGAAGGCTGCCAGGGTCACATGGGACAAGGGCATCGAATAGAATCACAGCCTGTGTGACTGAGGACGTCAAAGAGAAACCCAATTTTCCTCACCTTTGTGGAGAAAACAGACTGTTTTCGTGTCCCACGATTGCACCACCATCTTTAAAAATAAACGCCATTGGTAGCCGTCTCTTTTTTTGTTCCCTGTTCCAGCCCCCCAATGACATCTGTGCCACATCTTGTGCTGTAGGAGCTCTGATGAGGACAGGAAAAATGCCCTTGCCAGAAATTTCACAAGATCTCATAGTGTATACAGTGAAGAAAATAAGTATTTGATCCCTGCTGATTTTAAATGTTTTCCCACTCACAAAGAAATGATCGGTCTAAAAATCGAATGGTAGGTGTATTGTAACACTGAGAGACAGAATAACAACAGAAATGCATGTCTAACAAAGTATGCACTGATTTGCATGTTCATGAGGGAAATAAGTATTTGATCCCCTATCATTCAGCAGGATTTCTGACTACCAGGTGTCTTTCATACAGGTAACAAGCTGAGATTAGAAGCAGTCTCTTAAAGGGAGTGCTGCTAATCTCATTTTGTTACCTGTATAAAAGACACCTGTCCACAGGAGCAATCAAACAATCAGATTCCAAACTCTCCACCATGGCAAAGACCAAAGACCTGTCCAAGGATGTCAGGGACAAGATTGTAGACCTACACAAGGCTGGACTGGGATACCTGTATAAAAGACAGGTGTCTTTTATACAGATAACAAAATGAGATTAGCAGCACTCCCTTTAAAAGACTTCTTCTAATCTCAGCTTGTTACCTGTATGAAAGACACCTGATAGTCAGAAATCCTCCTGAATGATAGGGGATCAAATCCTTATTTCCCTCATGAACATGCAAATCAGTCATCATTTGTTAGACATGCATTTCTGATTAATTGTTTTGTTGCTATTCTGTCTCTCAGTGTTACAATACACCTACCATTCAATTTTTAGACTGATCATTTCTTTGTGAGTGGGCAAACATTCAAAATCAGCCGGGGATCAAAGACTTTCCTTCACTGTACATGAGATTTCCCTGGTAGGCAATGGTGAAGTAGGTTTCCCAGATCTATGCAGATCAGAAAGGTTGGAGAAAATTCGGAATTCTTTATCTGCATACTTGTTCCAGGTCAATAACTCAAAAAAAACAATAAGGAACGGCTCCCACCAACACGCTGCTTTATGTTGGTAAAAAATGTTTCTTGCACCTGGAAGCTTTGCCCCGAGTTTTGCATTCAAGAGTTGTATTCTAAACTGAATGCTAAATACTTGTACATATGATAGGCTTTACCTTGGAAAATGTGTAGCATGCCTGTCTATACACACAAGAACATGAAATGATGGCTCCTTACTATAAACACTTTGTCCTTTCACACACCTCCCACAAGGACACAACATTCCTTAAATAATCGCCTAAAGTGGTGACTAAGCAGACCTCCACCATCCGTGATGTGTCTACAGGAATCAGCTGAATGCTCCATCAGATAGGTTGTGACACAGTACGCAAACATCTCTGTCCTCCCTTTTAGGTCATTTTGGGAGGACCTGATAACTCGACCTCAGATATGTGACCTGTAGAGGTGCACACGACACCATTTTAACCAATTTCACCAGCTTGCTAAAATTCATTACAAGATACAGTATACTTTAAAGCTGATCTTTATTGCCTACTTACATTGGTCCAGCTTGGTACAATGTAAGTATGAATATCTCATTGAAGAGAAAAAAAAGAAACAACATATAACAGGGACTTTTCAATGGTACCGCTCACGTAACCAAAAATGCATTTTTTTAATATAAAAATTAAATTAATAATGTCATGGACAATTCATATAAAAGACTCCACAATAATAAAAACCCCCTAGGCTCAAATCATGCCAGTTGTTACACAATAAGACCCCCAGTAGACTGTTCATACGTCTACAAAACACTAAGAAATGGGCTGATACTTGAGCCTCAAACCTCAGAGTTTCACTGAACTTCATGTAATGCTCACCCACTGAAGGGCCTGCTGTTTAGGTCCCACAGTTCTTTCCCAATAGGTGTACACTGTCACAGTCACTCTTCTGGCTCAATGGTTAGTCTAGGGGTTTTCTTTTTTTTTTATGTTTTCTTGAAAACTTGAACTTGGATGCTTGCAGTGCAATTGTTTGATATTCCATCAACGTTAAGTAGTTGAGGACACTGATACTTCTCCTAAAGATACTGAGCACAGTCCTTGTAGTAGCAAATAATGGGTTGAGCTATAGCAATGGCACACAGTCACTGGGATCTCTCACACTTGCTAATATCCTTGGATAACTGGATGCCTCCTTCCAATATCTTTCAGACACCTCTCCTGTGAATTCTTCAGACCAAAAGAAGTCCCTCTGTCAGCTCCAGCAGAGTTCAGTAGAATAGGCCCTCCGGCTAGCATAGCTGAGACCTCGATGAGCAGTAGAAAGCACAGCTGGACTGCCCAGAAGGGCAGCAACCCTCCAGACTGGACCAGAACCCCTCTTTTCCAGGCCCCAAACTATTTATGCTCCCTCTCAGCCACCATCTGGGCACTCTCCCCCATGGATTGGCTAGGACTGCATAATATCCAGCTGCTGATTTGACTCTTACAGCTAACAACCTTCCAGAACATTCCAGAAGGCAAAGGGAAGCAGTCAGTTCTGCAACCAGTGAGACTCAGTGCAGACCAAAATAATCAACTTACCGACCTAATATCCAAGTACCACCCAACACGCACACTCCTCTCCTCACAAGACCTCCTTCTCTCTAGTTCCCTGGTCTCCTCCTCCCATATCCGCCTACAGGACTTCTCCAGGGTGTCACCCATCCTCTGGAACTCCCTGCCCCAACCAATCAGATTATCACCTACTCTCCTCTCCTTTAGGCACACCCTGAAAACCCACCTCTTCAGGGAAGCCTACCCTACCCCCTGCTAACTTGCCGACCTCCTCCACTCTTCCTACCACTCCATCCCCCACAGCTATCTCCTCCTGTGCCACCATCCCCTCCCTCCTAGATTGTAAGCTCCAAAGAGCAGGGCCCCCGATCCCCTCATGTTTCCATTATATTGTATTGTTATTGTTCTGTCCCCCATTGTAATGTACAGCGCTGAGCAAATTATTGGCGCTTTATAAATACTGTATAATAATAATAATAACTCAACAAGCAGCTCAACTGATTACAATAGAGCTAATAACTAAATTTAACCTATCTAGAAGGTTGATACATTCACATCAACTTCATCAGGAATAAATCAGAGGTATTGAATTTCTACAGTATTTTTTTTTAGAAAAAGGTTTATGTTCATGAATTATATACAAAGAATAACAGTTGAGTACCTAAACATATCAAACCATTGTGTCAGAGATATTATAACTTGGTGATTTAATACTTTTAAAATCCAACTATTGAGTTATTTTTAGAGTGGTGTGTGAGCAGGACAAAGCAATGTATAGCTACAAAATCCTACATCGTCTGGTGTAGGAGATGAAGCACAGGGTGCAAAAGCCAAGAGACGATGCGGAATCCCTGGAATCCCTCACCCCAGGTGAAGGTTACCTGTGGGGCATAGTGGACATGCATGAGCTAGAATAACTCATCCAAACCCAAGATCCTAACATAGAATCCCCAGAAAAATGTTTATGCAATCTACCTTGAAAAATGGTTTCTGTTTTACATTCCCGCATTCCCAGTTTAGAAATTATTCTAGTTTGAGTTATTTGACGTATTCAAGGTTTGACTTATCTTAGGTCAGGGGTCTTCAAATCTTTTAAGTATGGGGGGACACATTGTAAGGTTTACAAATATATTCACAGTCCGAAAAAAAAAAACAGTTTTATAACTAAATGAAGAAAAATTAAATGAATGAATGAAAATGTTTTACTTGAATCTTTTTTAACCAGCATGATATTGATTTAGAACAACAGAGAAATACGTTACTAAAACATCAGAGCCTCCATCCGTGTCTCCTCTTACACCAGTGTCTCCATCACAGTTCTCCCCAAAATCAAGGTCCCCATCAGAGCCCCCTTTTACACCAGTGTCTCCATTAAAGTTCCCTTTTACACCAGGGTCTCCATTATAGTCCCCCTTACATTAGGGTACCCATCAAAGTCTCCTCTTACAGTTGCAAGAAAAAGTATGTGAACCCCTTGGGATTACGTGGAGTTTTGCATGAATTGGGCATAAAATGTGCTCTGAACCTCATCTAAGTCACAACAACACTGCAGACAAAAGTATCTCCAAAAGCCTTGATGTTCATGTGTCCACGGTAAGACAGACTGTCTACAAATGGAGAAAGTTTAGCACTGTTGCTACTCTCCCTAGGCGTGGTCGTCCTGTAAAAATGACTGCAAGAGCACAGCGCAGAATGCTGCATGAGGTAAAGAAGAATCCCAGAGTGTCAGCTAAAGACCTACAGAAATCTCTGGCACATGCTAACATTTTTGTTGACACATCTACAATAAGGAAAACATTAAACAAGAATGGAGTACATGGGAGGACACCACGGAGGAAGCCATTGCTGTCCAAAAAGAATATTGCAGCACGTTTGAAGTTTGCAAAAGAGCACCTGGATGTTCCACAGCACTACTGGCAAAATATACTGTGGACAGATGAAACCAAGATTGAGTTGTTTGGGAAGAACACACAACACTATGTGTGGAGAAAAAAAGGCACAGCACACCAACATCAAAACCTCATCCCCACTGTAAAACATGGCGGAGGGAGCATCATGGTTTGGGGCTGCTTTGCTGCCTCAGGGCCTGGACGGATTGTTGTCATTGATGGGAAAATGAATTCCAGAGTTTATCAAGACATTTTGCAGGAAAACGTACGACCATCTGTCCGCCAACTGAAGCTCCGCAGAGGATGGGTGATGCAACAGGACAATGACCCAAAGCATACAAATAATTCAACAAAACAATGGCTGCAACAGCACAGAATACGCCTTCTGGAGTGGCCCAGTCAGAGTCCTGACCTCACCCGATTAAAATGCTGTGGCATGACCTTAAGAGAGCGATTCACACCAGACATCCCAAGAATATTGCTACACTGAAACAGTTTTGTGAAGAGGAGTGGTCCAAAATTACTCCAGATCGTTGTGCAGGTCTGATCTGCAACAACAGGAAACGTTTGGTTGAGGTTATTGCTGCCAAAGGAGGGTCAACCAGTTATTAAGTCCAAAGGTTCACATACTTTTTCCTCCCTGCACTGTGAATGTTTACATGTTATGTGCAATTAAACCATGGCAACATCTAACGTTTGTGTAGTATTATGTTCAGCAGACTGTGTTCTTCTATTGTTGTGACTTAGATGACATTCAGAGCACATTTTATGCCCAATTCATGCAAAACTTCACGTAATCCCAAGGGGTTCACATCTGTTTTCTTGCAACTGTACATTAGTGTCCCCATCTAACCTGTGCTGGAGACTGTCGAGAAGAAGTGGAGACCAACTGATCTGAATCCTCATTCTGTGATCTGCCTCTGACCCTAGCTGCAGGCAAGATAAAATATCATAGAGGGGCAGATGTGGCCTGCAGGCCACAGTTCGAAGACCCCTGTTCTAGGTTGTCTTGCATGCCGTCTTGCCTCACAGGTAACCTTCACTTGGGGTGAAGGATTCTGAGGATTCCTCATCGTCTCTTGTTTTTTGCACCCTGAGTTTCTCCTTTCACCCATTTAGGGGGTGGATATACACTGCATTGTCCTGCTCGCACATCACCCTAGAAAGTTTGGGTTCTGGAACACGCGGCTGTTCCAACCCTGGAGACTTCCATCTTTTGCCTGGCTCTCCTTCAGAGTGGTATGGTGATATAAAAAGAGTTACTGCTAAGGAGTGGGGTCTTTTTGGACTATCTCACTATATGGAAGCTGTTTTCATCAAATTTCAATGTAAGTTGCTACAATAAAATATGTTTATCTTTTAATATACATACTGATCCCTGGTCTGTTTATGAGGTCTTGGGAAATGGTTGGAGAAGATGGTAGAACAATGTTTGGAGGCATTCTCATCTATACTATGAATCCTATGCTGATTTTATCTATGTTGGGGTAATTATGCACTCTCTATATTGTGTGCAGTGAAGTTACTAATTGAATTATTAGAGTCCTGAGATCTCACGATTGCTGTGGCACCTTTTGTGTATCTGCATGTGACACGTGTGGCACTTTATTCTAATACTTGGGGTAATATACTATGTTGAGATCTTTTTCTTTGAGGCATTTGAAGATTCTCTGGAGTATACCACCAATCTGATTCGGGGAGAAAGATTTATTGGGAAATCACTTGCAAGAATTTTTGGATATTTTTGGACTTTATTTTGGACTTTAGGTGTATGGGACTTTATATTTTTGATTATTTATTTAAGTTTGCTTACTATTATTATTATTATTATTTTTGTACTTCAGGGGAAGGAATGTTAAGTAACTTATTGGGGTTCTGGTAGAGGAAGTGAGTGCTAATTTTTGTATAGGTAAGTATAGCATGTTTGATATTTTTTCTTTAAAAAAACTAAGCCCTTAGAATCACTAAGTACGCAGTAAGGAAGGACCATACCTGGAGTTCAGCTTTAAAATATACCTCGTAATGGATCTTAGCAAGCTCTAATGCGCAGGGCCCTCTGTTTCCTCTTGTACCAAATTATATTGTACCTGTAGTGTCTACCTTAATTTTTTATTGCGCTGCGCAAACTGTTGGCACTATATAAATCCTGTATAATAATAGTAGGGTGGTAAAATTGGTTAAAACGGTGTCCTGTTCACCTCTACAGGTCATATATCTGAGGTCAAGTCATCATGTCCTCCAAAAATGACCTAAAAGGGAGGGCAGAGACATTTGTGTAATGTGTCAAAAGCCATGTGATGGAGCTTTCGTCTGATTCCTGTAGACACATCATGGATGGTGGAGGTCTGCTCAGTCACCACTTTGGGCAATTATTTAGGGAATGTTGTGTCCTTGTGGGAGGTGTGTGAAAGGACACAGTGTTTATACCAAGGACTCATCATTTTATGTTTTGTGTATATAACAGGCATGCTTCACATTTTCCAAGGTAAAGCCTACCATATATACAAGCATTTAGTATTCAATTGAGAATACTCTTAAGTCTAAAACCCCGGGAAAGGCTTACAGGTGTAACAAGCAAGACTTTTTACCAACATAATGCAGTGTGTTGGCAGGAGCTGGTCCTGATTGTTATTGTTGAGTTATTGGCCTGGAACAAGTATGCAGATAATGAATTGTGAATTTTCTCCAACCTTTGTGATCTGCATACATGTTCCAGACCAGTGGCTCGTGGATAATTATTTTCATTAGGTCAGCATAACAGCCGGGAGATTCTCAGAAGGTAAACCCAATGGCAACCCATAATATTTTCAGAAGAAATACCCAATGGAATACACAATACTCTCAGGACAGATGTTCTTTTTTAGATATATGTAGTGGAAGCTTTCAAGCCATTGAACCTTTTTTTTCTGGTAAAGTGAATCTAAAGTCAACAAGGACGCAGGATACCTGCTATAAGCTCCTGACACATTGGCACCAGGTTCAAATTCAGAGAAGCCTTATTCTTCCTGAGTTTTACCTGTTGACTCTGGTTCACCAGTTCCATAGAGGAAGGGGTGCAGGGGCTCTAAAATTGGAGCAGAGTGTCCAAAGTCCACAGGTCTCCACAGTGTTCTGCAAGATAAATGATGGTATATGCAGACCCTACGTACATTGCAGGATGAGAGCACTCTTTAGATTATATAGAAAATGTTAATTGATTTATGATTGTTATGGCCAGGGCCAGTGCTGGACTATTTTCAAGACCAGCTACTTGCACCCCCCCCCCCCGACAGGTGGGGGGAGGTAGTGGGACAGGTGGGGCAAGTAGGAAGGGGGCAGTGAGACAGGTGGGGGCCGTGAGACAGTTGGGGGGTCATGAGACAGGTGCGGGGTCGTGAGACAGGAGGAGGGGGGCAGTGGGACAGGAGGAGGGGGGGCAGTGGGACAGGAGAGGGGGCAGTGGGACAGGAGAGGGCAGTGGGACAGGAGAGGGCAGTGGGACAGGAGGGAGGCAGTGGAACAGGAGGGGGGCAGTGGAACAGGAGGGGGGAAGTGGAACAGGAGGGGAGCAGCTATATGGGCCATAAAGCAGAATGTCAGTGCTGCAGAACTCAGTGAGTAAAGCATGAGTTATGGTAGAGATACCTTACTGTTCATACAACAAATAAAAATGAGGACTTAATATTGATGTGTCCTCCCACCCAGGATTTGGAGATGAGCTCCCTTACCTGGCCCTTTTGTTGTCTATGGCACTGCATAGCACCCATTCCATGGGGCTGGCACTGGAGAAGCTCTGCCCAGCCCATGTCCAGCTGAAAGCGGCTGGCAGCATGCCATAGGCAGGGGTAGACTGACCATTTGGAAACTCGGGCACTGCCCGAGGGCCCTGGGTCAGTAGGGGGCCCCATGAGATGCCCTTGGTACCTTTTTCATAAGCTTTTTTGAGTTTGGGCAAGGACACAGGGGCCCCATGATCCCCTATTGCCCAGGGCCCCCATGAGTTGTCAGTCCGCTCCTGGCCATAGGTGATGAAGTTCAGGCTGGATGCCAGCACCGACCCGGTTAATTAGGAAGCCCAGCGTCCACTCTCAAAGGTGTCCTTTACTTCAGCCAGCTGCTTTTCCACCATGTGCTCAACTGGCTGAGGGGAGGCCAGGAACACTTTGCTGGGCTGAGCATGCAGCAGGTGTCCTGGAATGACCAGTACCAGCTCCATCCATAGCCTGCACAGTCCCCTTGCCTGCACCAGCTATCCTGTCCGAAGCTCCGGCAATATCATGCAGGGGTCACCCATCCAGAGAGGGCCGGTGCTTCCATAACAACCCAATGTGCTTCTATGGAGAGGGCAGAGGCTGGGTGTTCCCTCCCTTCTGAATACAAACACTCACTGTGTGATTGGGACATCGCTGCCCCCCCACCAGCACCGCCTTTGCAAGTGGCTGCATGGCTGGGGATTTTACTGCCCCCCATCATGGTGCCATAAGGAGGCTGCTTAAGCTGCCTTATGGGAGCGCCGGCCCTGGCTAGTGATCCCTAGGTTGCTGCCTAGTTTGCCTAGTGGTAGCGCCAGCCCTGCCCACGGCCTTATAAATGCACACAGTGTTGGCAAATCGGGAGGATCCTTACACCACTAAACTGGTGTGGAAGCCCAGAAAAAAGACAGTTTGGTATTTGTGGCTTTGGAGTTCTTAAGCTGGTCATAGATGGCTTGAGACTGGAGCCATGGGTGGCCCTGTAAACGCCACCACATTGGCTGAGCCTGATGGAAAATTATTGGCCAAACAGTTGCTGCATCCTATCAGGTATTCAAACAGCTGCTGAATAGCTGATTACCATCGATTGGGGAATTCATTGATTTCTCACATTCAACCCGTGGGGCTGAACAAAAGAAATTGAGACTTGTATGGCTAGTCTAAGACGGTGTCACTAACTGCAGTCTATTTATTTAGTTTCTTACCTCTGAGATTTAACTTTTCAATCGGTTCTCCATGGCCAGCCTCTTTATTTTTAAAATATGATATTGAGGTATCTTTAAAAACAAACCAATATTGCTTGTAAGCTTTCAAAGTTAACTTTTTGGCTCTGAAAAACAAAGAAAAATGTGTTATCAGTCACACTATTCATCATGCCAACATAGAGACAAATGATTTGTGGTTCTGGTGTCCTTATGTAAGCGCTGTCGTGCCAAACCTCACCCAGTTTGAGAATGATACCTATTCTCCTAGACCAGGAGTGTCAAACTCAGTTTACAACTGTAGTCTGTTTCCTGAGAAACATCCCCCACTATTCATGTGATCCTTATCAGCTTCTAATTGGGGCGGAGTTGAATGCTCATTTGAGCATCTCCCTATAAATTTAGATCAGCTCATGGGGGGAGATCACTGATGGGGGGCACAGCCTCTGATGGGGGTGCTGCTTGTGATCGAGTGCTGCGTTGAAGGAGTGCGGTGCAGTTAAACACAGCAGTTAGACACAACAACAGCAAGAAACTCTACTGCATGCTGGACAGACTGCAAGCAAACACCCTGGGAAACATCTCTTACAAGTCTGAGTCCCACTCTGTGTACCTTTATATAATACGCCCCTCTTCTCCTTATCATATTACTATCCTCTGTTCCCAAATCTCATTTTTTTACCCCTCTGCTCCACCCCAGAACTTGTACATCTCCCCCTCATTGCTATCATCTCCCTACTATTGCTCTCATCACCTCCCCAAAATGGCTCTTCCACTCCTCCTTCTCATTTTCCTCTCCTCCGTTCCCAAAATCCATTCACTATATCCCTCTGCTTCTTCCAATCATTTGTATATTGTGTCCTCACTGCTTCCTTCACCCCTCTACGGCACCCACCACCTCCTCCTATTACTCCACTCTCACACTGACCTGAACACCTCCACTAGTAATTTCTCATGCTCCTGCACATCCCGCTCCCATGCCACCTTTCTCACCCTTCTCCTCCTCCTAACTGCGGGGGACATCTTCCCGAATCCTGGGCCTCCACCACCTCCCTCACCCGCACAACACCCTCCCGCCTCCACGTCCCGCCGCAACCCCCGCAACTTAGTATCTGTCCCCCTGCTCCCTAAAATCTCCCCCCGTTTTCATGTGCACTCCTGAATGCCCAATCGGTGTGCAACAAGCTTACCGCCATCCACGACCTCTTTGTTTCCCGCTCCCTCAACCTCCTAGCGATCACAGAAACCTGAATCCAGGCCACTGACTCTACGTCCCCTGCTGCACTCTCCTACGGAGGTCTCACCTGGACCCACTCACCCAGGCCCAACGGTCGTAAAGGTGGTGGGGTTGGTCTGCTCCTGTCACCGCAGAGCACCTTCCGAGTCCTCCCAAACCCCCCTTCTCTATCCTTCTCCTCCTTCGAGGCCCACTGCGTCCGACTATTCTCCCCAACCCCCCTGAAGATTGCTGTGATATACCGGCCTCCTGGATCCATACCCCGCTTCCTGGATGACTTTTCCTCCTGGCTACCCTTCTTCCTCTCCTCTGAGCAACCCACCATCATCCTTGGGGATTTCAACATCCCTGTCAACCTCGACAACCTGGACACATCCCATCTCCTCCACTTAACCTCCTCCTTTGCACTTGCACAGTGCATACAATCCACCACCGACTCCAACGGTAATATTCTTGATCTTGTCTTCTCCAACCGCTGTGCTCCCCACAACCTCACTAACACCCCCTTCCCTCTCTCTGACCACAACCTGATTACCTTCTCTATCTCCTCATCCTCCAATGCCTACCCCTCCAAATGTCACACTACTACCAGCCGTAACCTCCGCAACCTTAACCCTGCCCCCCTCCACTCTGCAGCTGAGCAACTCCATGACAGCATCCTCCCCCTGTCCTGCCCTGACTTGGCTATGACTGCCTACAACAACGCGCTGTCAACAGCCCTTGACTCACTAGCGCCTTTAACCACACGCAACATCAGACCCCGACCGTTCCAGCCCTGGCAGACTGATCACTCCAAAACCCTCAAACGACACAGTCGTGCCCTGGAGCGACTATGGCGCAAAACCAAATCCCAACAAGCCTTCACCCGCTACAAATCTGCCTTCCACACCTACATCTCCTCCCTCCACGCAGCCAAACAAGCCTACTTCCTGACCCTCATCAAGACCTTCTCCTCCAATCCTCGCCGACTCTTCTCCACCTTCAACTCTCTACTCTCTCTACCCCCACCTCCACCCAGCACCTCACTCACCGCCCTTGAAATTGCCAATCACATCAAAAACAAGATTGACACAATTCGCAAGGACATCGCCGCAACTCACACGCCCTCTCAACCCGTCCTCTCTCACACAGCTACCCCCTCATCCCCCCTCCCCTTCGACATAACCCGCAGGGACTTTG